>NW_024533423.1:0-41062 GCF_016097555.1 Gigantopelta aegis | reverse complement strand
TATAATGTAAAACATGAAATCACTGTTTATCCCAAAATATATAAGTTTAGCAAGCCAAAATGAAAATGTACTAGTGTAGCGTCCTTATAAAAGGTAATTACATCGATGTGGATTTGAGCCAAGTGTATGGGGGCCCTATTTGGGTAAATATAGCAAACATGTCAATTTTATTTATTTTTATTATTTTTATTTTTATTTTATTTTATTTTTTTAGGGGTGTGTGTGTGTCAAAATGTATATTCTAGTGTTCTTACATGTAATAAATAAATTGATATGAGTGTCTAACACTGAGTTTCTCATTGTAAAAGGTCAAAATTCAAGGTCACAAGGTCAATATCCAAATTCACCCTAATTTCTGTGATTTTGTGCATGATGAATTTTTTCAAATGTACAGTCATAGTGACAAACAGTTTTGATGGTATTGTGAATATATAACATAGTATTCTACTATGAAAGTAGAATTTGTATCTGCCATTAATAATATGTGGATCTTCATGCTGAAATATACTGGAAAAAACAGGATTTCAACACTTCATTATGAAACAATTGTTGCCCATAGCAACAATTGATGGAAACTAATATTTTTAATGAACTAAGTAGATAATTAGCTTCTTTGTATGTTCCCCATATCAGAACTACCAACAAGGTCATACATTACCATATAGTGGCTGCTTGTTTGATGGCCATCTATTGTGTGGATGACCAAGGAGTAACAATGTGATATGAAGTTTTATTGGATGGTATGGTGCATCTATCTTTTGATGTATTGGTTAGAGTTCATAAGTTACACGGCTCTAGTATAGCTTTTCATGGTGTAAATGACACAAATGATCAAACTGACTTCAAACCAAGTTGGACAAAATCGGTCACTAGACTTTAAGGTCTCACTACAAAGATCACTTCCGGGTGAGAGTTCATTCATCACGGTCCACTATAGTTCCTAATTATGGCACATGTTATGGTTCACATATTCACTTCTAGGAAATGGTGAAGAATTAAAACAATATGTATGTTTAATGGTAAGCCTTCTTGCTGTATTTTGCCCATTTTATTTTGTATTATTGTGCATCGACCTTTTGGGACATGGGTATATAGTGCAAGTGACAGCGGAGTGAATCAGTTTATGAACCACCTGTTCGGACCGGTACTACAGCCAGATGCGGTCATATAGCAAAAAACTGAGACGGAAATGTTCACAATTTTGGAATGAATACAAATGCTTATATAATGTATGTTCGCAATGGTTTATGTTGTTAGTGCCAACGAGAACCCGTTCTATGGGCAATCTTCGCTTGAAGTTGGGCAGTTTAACATGGGTTTCAATGGCAGATGACATCTGTGTAGTGAGACCATAATGTAAAACATGAAATCACTGTTTATCCCAAAATATATAAGTTTAGCAAGCCAAAATGAAAATGTACTAGTGTAGCATCCTTATAAAAGGTAATTACATCGATGTGGATTTGAGCCAAGCGTATGGGGGCCCTATTTGGGTAAATATAGCAAACATGTCAATTTTATTTATTTTTATTATTTTTATTTTTATTTTATTTTTATTTTTTAGTGGTGTGTGTGTCAAAATGTATATTCTAGTGTTCTTACATGTAATAAATAAATTGATATGAGTGTCTAACACTGAGTTTCTCATTGTAAAAGGTCAAAATTCAAGGTCACAAGGTCAATATCCAAATTCACCCTAATTTCTGTGATTTTGTGCATGATGAATTTTTTCGAATGTACAGTCATAGTGACAAACAGTTTTGATGGTATTGTGAATATATAACATAGTATTCTACTATGAAAGTAGAATTTGTATCTGCCATTAATAATATGTGGATCTTCATGCTGAAATATACTGGAAAAAACAGGATTTCAACACTTCATTATGAAACAATTGTTGCCCATAGCAACAATTGATGGAAACTAATATTTTTAATGAACTAAGTAGATAATTAGCTTCTTTGTATGTTCCCCATATCAGAACTACCAACAAGGTCATACATTACCATATAGTGGCTGCTTGTTTGATGGCCATCTATTGTGTGGATGACCAAGGAGTAACAATGTGATATGAAGTTTTATTGGATGGTATGGTGCATCTATCTTTTGATGTATTGGTTAGAGTTCATAAGTTACACGGCTCTAGTATAGCTTTTCATGGTGCAAATGACCCAAATTATCAAACTGACTTCAAACCAAGTTTGACAAAATCGGTCACTAGACTATAATGTAAAACATGAAATCACTGTTTATCCCAAAATATATAAGTTTAGCAAGCCAAAATGAAAATGTACTAGTGTAGCATCCTTATAAAAGGTAATTACATCGATGTGGATTTGAGCCAAGCGTATGGGGGCCCTATTTGGGTAAATATAGCAAACATGTCAATTTTATTTATTTTTATTATTTTTATTTTTATTTTATTTTATTTTTTTAGTGGGGTGTGTGTGTCAAAATGTATATTCTAGTGTTCTTACATGTAATAAATAAATTGATATGAGTGTCTAACACTGAGTTTCTCATTGTAAAAGGTCAAAATTCAAGGTCACAAGGTCAATATCCAAATTCACCCTAATTTCTGTGATTTTGTGCATGATGAATTTTTTCGAATGTACAGTCATAGTGACAAACAGTTTTGATGGTATTGTGAATATATAACATAGTATTCTACTATGAAAGTAGAATTTGTATCTGCCATTAATAATATGTGGATCTTCATGCTGAAATATACTGGAAAAAACAGGATTTCAACACTTCATTATGAAACAATTGTTGCCCATAGCAACAATTGATGGAAACTAATATTTTTAATGAAATAAATAAATAATTAGCTTCTTTGTATGTTCCCCATATCAGAACTACCAACAAGGTCATACATTACCATATAGTGGCTGCTTGTTTGATGGCCATCTATTGTGTGGATGACCAAGGAGTAACAATGTGATATGAAGTTTTATTGGATGGTATGGTGCATCTATCTTTTGATGTATTGGTTAGAGTTCATAAGTTACACGGCTCTAGTATAGCTTTTCATGGAGCCAATGACCCAAATTATCAAACTGACTTCAAACCAAGTTTGACAAAATCGGTCACTAGACTATAATGTAAAACATGAAATCACTGTTTATCCCAAAATATATAAGTTTAGCATGCCAAAATGAAAATGTACTAGTGTAGCATCCTTATAAAAGGTAATTACCTCGATGTGGATTTGAGCCAAGCGTATGGGGGCCCTATTTGGGTAAATATAGCAAACATGTCAATTTTATTTATTTTTATTATTTTTATTTTTATTTTATTTTATTTTTTTAGGGGTGTGTGTGTGTCAAAATGTATATTCTAGTGTTCTTACATGTAATAAATAAATTGATATGAGTGTCTAACACTGAGTTTCTCATTGTAAAAGGTCAAAATTCAAGGTCACAAGGTCAATATCCAAATTCACCCTAATTTCTGTGATTTTGTGCATGATGAATTTTTTCGAATGTACAGTCATAGTGACAAACAGTTTTGATGGTATTGTGAATATATAACATAGTATTCTACTATGAAAGTAGAATTTGTATCTGCCATTAATAATATGTGGATCTTCATGCTGAAATATACTGGAAAAAAACAGGATTTCAACACTTCATTATGAAACAATTGTTGCCCATAGCAACAATTGATGGAAACTAATATTTTTAATGAACTAAGTAGATAATTAGCTTCTTTGTATGTTCCCCATATCAGAACTACCAACAAGGTCATACATTACCATATAGTGGCTGCTTGTTTGATGGCCATCTATTGTGTGGATGACCAAGGAGTAACAATGTGATATGAAGTTTTATTGGATGGTATGGTGCATCTATCTTTTGATGTATTGGTTAGAGTTCATAAGTTACACGGCTCTAGTATAGCTTTTCATGGTGTAAATGACCCAAATTATCAAACTGACTTCAAACCAAGTTTGACAAAATCGGTCACTAGACTTTAAGGTCTCACTACAAAGATCACTTCCGGGTGAGAGTTCATTCAATACGGTCCACTATAGTTCCTAATTATGGCACATGTTATGGTTCACATATTCACTTCTAGGAAATGGTGAAGAATTAAAACAATATGTATGTTTAATGGTAAGCCTTCTTGCTGTATTTTGCCCATTTTATTTTGTATTATTGTGCATCGACCTTTTGGGACATGGGTATATAGTGCAAGTGACAGCGGAGTGAATCAGTTTATGAACCACCTGTTCGGACCGGTACTACAGCCAGATGCGGTCATATAGCAAAAAACTGAGACGGAAATGTTCACAATTTTGGAATGAATACAAATGCTTATATAATGTATGTTCGCAATGGTTTATGTTGTTAGTGCCAACGAGAACCCGTTCTATGGGCAATCTTCGCTTGAAGTTGGGCAGTTTAACATGGGTTTCAATGGCAGATGACATCTGTGTAGTGAGACCAAACCTAAAACTGAGAAAATTATAGTGTAAAATATTTTAAATGTCTTGACTTATTTGGGCAAGAACGAAAAATGGGTTATGCAAAGCTAGACTTGTACGAACGATACCCGACTGAAATTATTGTTCACACAATTTTCAGAGACCTGCATATGATGTCAGCAGTCTCAGCCTATGTATTTTAAAAGCTCAAATGAACACGAACAATATTCCCATCCTGGATAGATGAGCCGACCAAGGCCAGCACCTGCACCCATATATGACAGGTGTGTGCTACAACAGCTTGTTCTGAATGTGCATGTAAAACCCTATGACCTGACCTAACCTAACCTGACCTGACCAAGCATTTAACATGACCCTGAAATCAATGACAGCAACAACATGGTGCAAATTACGAAATTGTTGGGGGTGGGGAATTGTTAGATTATTTTCTTTTCAATGCAAGAAAAAAAGCAAAGAAACAAAAAAAAAAGCAATTCAAACCAACATAAAGAATGCTATTTTAAAGAGATAATGAGCTGTTTGGAAAAAAACTATCCGCTCTCAAATTTTTATTTTGAAAAAAAAAAAGGAACAAGGAAACAAAAGACCACATTCTTCATAAACATCCACCCACCCTCATATTTCAATATGTACTTTGATTTCATGTCAGAGGTTTTAGAAGTGGGGTTGAGTGGTTCCAGGGGTCAATGGCCTCCATCTGCCTTATATAACCCCCATTTGCTGTCTGTGCAGAGTTCTGACTACAACTAAATTAACCTCTGTATATTTTAAGTATAAAATTATAATATTATAGGGAGTGGCAGTCACAACTTTGACTAACATCCTTTTGATTCTGCCTTGTTCAGAGGTACGATTCTGAACAGGGAATATGTTTTTGTCATTCAGATTCATTCCAGTTTCTGGCTGGAAAAGATGCACTTTCATATTCATATTCAAATATTCTAGTTTTGGCTAAAACATTTTCATTATGGCTAATAAAAATCACATTTGGCTAATTTGTTGTCTACAGTTATTTTTGATCCAGGGTGAGCCCTGTAAATGCTTAAATATTAAAATAATTCTAGACATCGCAACTTTAAATTGTACTTGTACTCAATGATTTCTACTTGTACTTGAACACGGTGAGGCTGCGCGCAGGAGAAATATTATTTTCTACTCCTGTATTAGAATGCAGTGTGCATGCATGCATGGTAATATAAAATTATTACACTGTAAATAAATAAACTACTCCACATGTACAATGTATTTAATCACTTACTGGAAAGAGTATAGTTGTTGCTGTATGTTTGAGCTGTAACCAGAAAGCATCCCCAAACTGTAACATCAATGTTGTCAACTTTATCAATCATCAGAGTGTACGTCTTAGTAGTGGTTGAACTGCTGTCTATTCCACTTCCACATGACACAGTGTAACCTGGTGGTGCAGCATTAAACACAGTACATGAGGCCAACTTTTGGTAAAGTGCTGCAAGTGTAGTGCCCACAGTTGTTCTTGAAAATGCTATTCTATCATTTAAATTAGCAGCCTGTGTCACTGTACATATCAATGAAAAAGGCTGACCACGATCTGCTTTAGACGAAGAGCCAGTCATCTCCAGTGTTGCACCTTTAAATAAAATAAAATCAGTGTTAATTCTGGCTTATACAGAAATGGTTGTCTCTTTTCAGTATAATGATATGGGTTCCTAAATTTGGTAGACACGCTACAATTTTATTTTTTGATTTGTCAATGATACTTTTTTAAAAAGCTGCATGCATTTAAGATGAAATAAAAATACACATGTATTTACCATTGTGAAGCATAGACAAAGAGGACCATGGGCCTAAATTGTTGACCCCATCTACAATGTACCATGCAGACTCATGGAAAGCACGATACCCAGTTTCCTGGAAAGTGGTGCCAGAATAAGTTTTTCATAATTGTGTTTTTCCATTGGTCAAGGAAGCTTAAACTAAGTTGTAACTGGTCTAGCAGTTGTGAAAAATTATAGTTTAAATGCATTTCTGTATACAACTCTAGTAGTAAACATCACGAAATTCCTTCTCAGGAACAAACAACTGCCTTACAGGAGAACTCAAATCAAATCTGAGCCTTATGTCTTGGAAAGATGCATACCCCGACCACCAACACATACTGACACTTTAAGAAATAAAAAACACGTAATTATAGAATTAATAAAAAACAGTGATTATTCATGCTAACTTGGGGCAGCCATTTCGTTTCTTTTTCGTCGCATCTGGTACTCTAGCTTGGAAGTGATATGCATAGTGTAAACAAACACAGTAATTTAAGACAAGGCTATAATCGCTTTGATCAACCTGACTTGTAAACCAATATAAATGACTTTATAATATAGTATAAACTATTTAACTAAATATATTTCAATTTATGTTAACAGAACGAAATGGGGTTATAGTATTTTTCTCTCTTAAAAAATCCAAAGAAAAAAATGCATACTATAAGGTCTAATGGTAGGCAAAAAAGATAAAACATGACGGCTGTTAAAGCCCATTACCATTTTAGGGGTGGCAGGTTATGTCACAATACACTGTGATGTTGTTAATGCAGGTACATATTTTTGTGTCGAGATGGCAGTAATTAATTGCCATGTCTGGTTACCTACCAAAGATACACCTGCCAATCAGGAATCACAGGTGGAGGCACTTAAAAAGAATAGACACTCTGTTTATTGTTTCAGCACATAGGCTAATAATGCATGGACACACATGATACGGTTATTTCGACTTGAACAATAGCCTCCATTAGAAATTCGAGAAATACGTTACGTCCCCTAACCACTCTCTACTTCTGGCGCGTTCTGGTTTGAACAAACATGGATGATCATGATATAAATTCCTGGATCAGCGATAAAAATGTGCCTCCAAAAAAGATTACAAAGGTTAGATTGCAGGAATATGTACAAATAAGAGAGCTTCCAACAACGTGAACAAAACCACAGCTGGAAAAACGATGGTCATAGTTGTTTGTGAATCTTCAGCTGAGATTTATGCATGCCAATCCCTGGCATCATAAATGTCCCCACCCATGCTTTAAAAATAAAGAATGATACAGGTAAAAATTCAGCTGATGAAATTGCGTTTTGTTATAACTGATCATGTGTTAAATATAGGAGTTATTTATTTCTGAGCAGCTTGTTTTCTAAATTACACACAAAAATAGTATATTTTTGTTATTTCTAAAAAAACTTTTTTTTATTTTTACGTCAAACCAAACTTAAATTATTTACAAAAACTACATTTTTGTAGGATGGGACGGACTATATGTAATAGTCCGATCATAACAATCCCCTTCACCACGTGCTATAGTATGTTGTTGGGGCTTTTTTCCAGTGTATTTCTAAGACATTCCATTTCGGAATAATGGAAGGTCGTTCAAATGTGGATTGCAATGATTTAAGTAAATCATGGAACACCAAGTTCGTAGAAAAGTCACGACATCTACACTGTTTAAGAGTAGTGAAAATCGCAGCTCTGACTTTTCACTGTCTTGACTTTAAGTTTCCTTTCTCGGAACAACGCCAGAAAGTACTCCGCTAAATCGTTGACAGTAGGCGACAAGGGATCGACATCCTGTGCGTTCGCCCAATGAACCCACACATGCTAGTGACACTGATAAACCGACTCGGTAGAATTGCGCTTTGCTGAAGAGACGAGATGCACAATTCTTGTCGAAAAACCTCTGCATCGCAAGGAAGCCCTGATAACCTCCACGCGTTAAGCCGGAAAACCTCCGGCTTCGGATGCCACACCATCTGACTCAGTTGCTGGCTGAGTAGATCGGGTAACGCTGGTAACCGGAATGGGACTGCCACTAACAGTGACAGGAGCTGTGGAAACCAGGGCTGCGACACCCACAGAGGAATTATCAACGTCACGTGACAAGGTTCCTGGACCACTTTGGTCAACACCTTGCCGAGTAAGACAGGACGAGGGAAGGCATAAAAATCCAGTCCCGTCCAATCCATACTCAATGCGTCGTACTCCAACGCCAATGTGTCCGGTACCGGGGACACGAACACCGGCAATTGGTTGTTCAACCGTGTGGCAAACATGTCCACCTGTGGACTGCCCCAAACACGGAGAACCGCTGCGACCACCCCTTTGTTCAACATCCACTCTGTCTGAACAGGGGTATGTCGACTGAGGGCATCGGCTAACACATTCACCGAAGGAGGAATGTGTTTCGCCCACAGAGTCGTCTAGACGCAATTATGGTTGGTTCGCGTACCATGTACATGGGAAACACTTCAGGAAAGAGTAAAGAGAAATGTTCCAACAGGTCAACAATATCATCTTTACCATAGACTGACATGGTTTCTCTTTCAGCTGGCCACTCTTGAGTAGTTTCTCATTAAAACAGGCAAACCTCTTGTACCAATACACATCCAATAAAATAGGCAAAATGTCCAACATAATAAATAAAAATTTAAGAATGAAATTGTTTTTTGTTTTTTTAGCCAGCCTTTAGCTTTGGCACTTTGAGTTGTCATTCCTGTTGCAACAGACTCAAGTGATGAAGACTCTGTGAAAACTGGACCTCAAAGCATGCATAGCTCTGACCTTGTTTAGCAAGCCACCTCACTTAATTGTTTAATGTTGCTAAGATCAAGCAACTCTGTGTTAAATAGTTCCGAAATTGGGACAGAGCTTCAGACATAGCCAGTGGAGCTTTCCCGAATATATTCAATAACATTTGATGCTTGTCACACTAGCTGCCACTAGAATAACAGGGCTCTACATTAACTTTTTAAGGCACCTGTCCTGTAGGACATGCAAAAAACAAAACTACCTGTCCTATCAGATATACCACATGTCCTTGTATATATATTTCCCCCCCCCCCCCCCCCCGCATTCATCACATGACATGAGTTAGAAATCAGTATCCAGGAGTCGACTAGAAGAATCTTTATTGCATCACAAAATAAGATTGTGAACTTAACAATAAAATCTTCAATGTAGTCAGTGAGTCACAGATCTCAGTTAAAAACAAAAACAAAACAAAAAAACAACATAATCAAATGACAACAATTAACTGATGAATATTATGTTCAATAAGATGAACATTAGCACTCGAGTTTCAAATGACCAAACATCAATTGCAGTCGTATCCATATCACAATAAACAAAACTGATTGATATATGCTCATTATTGCAAAGCACAGTTGAGAGCAGGGTTGGGGAAAAATTAAATTGTCAATCGGTCCCATGTAATGTCATCACTACCAGAGGGGAGGGGGAGAGGGAAAAGAAGAAAGGAATACAAATAATAATTATAAAATCATTTAAAAGGTATAATCATTGGATACACTACATTGAATAGTCAACAATAAATACATTTATAGATTATTTCAGTATATTTTATGCTATTTCAAGAAGTTTTTATTTCACAAAAGCCTCTTGCCTCGGACTCGGACACTTGGCCTGATAGAGCTCCGTACACAGGCGTTAACATGTGTTGATGGTGACCAGTTGCAAACTCTGGGTCCTTTGTTTTAATTGGAGTGTAATACCATGGTAGCTTTCTCACCAAGAAAGGTGTTATTGATACTCTCTGTTTAATCTCGTGACCAGCTGAGCTCAGTGGCTTTGACAAATGTCTAGTCTAGTGGCAGTGGATTGATACTGCTGTAGGTCTAAGTTATGGCAGACTTTAAAATCACAGACGTTTGAAACACAAGTCAGTTTGACCATTATTTATTTATTATTATTTTAAATCATGCACAAGATAACGATGTCTGGGCAGGCTGATCCAGTTGACGGGATAGGAATTTGTTCCAATAATAGAAACGGATAGGTGTTTCGGAAAAAAAAGGCTTTTCCCCACCCCTGGTTGAGAGGCCTTCCATTTTGCCAAACTAGAATGTTTTTCTGGTTCTACATGCACTCAAAGGCAAGTCCTATGAGCCTTTGCAATTTGCTAGTCTCCATTAGTTGACATGGAAAACTTTGTTTCTTGTCTCACTAGTGGCGTGTCGGCGTATTAGTGAGATTCATGCTTTTTTACATGAATTGGTGTATTACAACACGGGTGGGTCTGTCACATTATGGACTGATCCTACTTTTGTGGCTAAGAACCAGGCGCCAAGGGAATAGTTTTTTCCATCAATCATTCAGAGTTTTTCTAGTACACTTTCTGCGAATAATTCCAATAGGCTTCTCTGTCCGGTCCGGTCCGGTCTTTGAAGTACTATTGGAGACATTATGAAGAATGCTTAGTCAAGATGGATTGCTGCACCTATCAAACTGGCATATGAGAAACTTCTCCTTCAGGCCTCATGAGATTTGGGCGATTTTTGCTTCCCTTAATTTCCATGATTCGTTGGAGATCTTCAAGGTCATGAGTTGCAAGAGTTAGGAAAGGTTGACACATACTCGACCAGTTCTACTTCTGAGATATGGCAGTTGGTCCAGATGGTAACCGACGGATTCAAACTGTCAGTGCAGAGCAGCAAATTGTGTCAGTGTGCAGGGCCACAAGATGGGGGGAACCACTATTTCGGTCGGTCACTGGTGCTAGTTGTTCCAGGAGATAATTATCCACACATTGAGATGTTTTTCCTCACCTTCTTTGGGTTTTGGATTTTAGTGTTATTTGGGGTCATAGTCAGTTGATATTAAAAGCCACTTTTTACCTTTATGTACCCTGTATGATGTGGTTTCATTTCAGTGAATCATTACTTGAAACGAACACTTCTGGATGAATGGGGAAGTCATCCTTTTTTCTTATCTCCTCACATTAATGTTGAATTCACATGCTCCGTTATCGCATACTGGTTATGCTAGCACAGTAAGTTGAATAACACTATTAGAAACTTTGTTTCAAATTTTCATTATTATTTATACTTACCTAGCACAACAAAGGTAACGTCCCAAACGCCCTAAGGGAGGTCTTCCTTCATTCAGTCATTCCGGTCTGCCCCTGCACAGGTGTACTATATACGTGTACATGTACATACATGTATACATCGATCTGGCAAAGGGAAGATAATTCTGCAGTGGAGGTTTCTATAGCTTATTGGTTGTGCTAGCACTAGGTAAGTATGAATAATAATGCAAGTTACAAAGTTTCTAAATAAATTTCTTGCTTGACCCATGGAGGGTGCCTGATGGGTGGGGCCGGCCCAAATCTTCTCTTGTTCCATAAATGACATGGATAAGTAAATTGTGAATTTGGTCATTTTAATATCCCCCCACCCCTTGGGGGAAATGAGGTTAAAAGTAAGCCAATTAAACAACAAAAATCTTATTTACTTCTAAAAATACTATAATTGAATAGTCTTCATTTATGTAAAAGTTATTAAATGATTTAATAGTTGTGATTTTCATAAATGGATTTGTTTACTCACAAACAAGTCTTTGTGGAATGATTTGTTTATATTATAATATATTTACTTGCAGACCAATCATCAGTCACTTCTCTGACCTTGAACTCTCAGCCTACACTGGTTACAGTTGATGAGCTGACTGCTATGATTCTGAGATGTGATGTTGACAGTAATCCAGGATCTGACATCAAACTGCTTAACAACTCACAGACTCTGAGTGAAGTGACAAACTCTAAACTTGCTAATTATACATGGAACGAGGCTGGATGTTTGGATACAGGATACTACACATGTGATGCGGGAAACAGCATCACGTCAGCTGTCAACAAAAGTGTGGAGATGTGAGTTAAACAGAAAATGAGCTAGTTCAAATCCAAATGCAGGGGTGAAATTTTAAAAATAATATGTGTTTCATATACATAATTATATCTTCCATTAATTATCTGGTCAGTGCCATTATATGCCATGTGTTAGTCAAACAATCAACTTTTCTAATTCTCCAAGTTTATCAATTTATAATTAATTGGAGAATGGAGGGGAAATAAAATGCCAATTGGTCCCACATGATGTCATCAATGCCCCCATCTCCACACCACATGCAGTGTAGACAAAAAGAAGAATAAATAGTTTTAATATATATGTATAGATATATATATATATAATTACAAACTTTCCAAATTTATACGATTTACTGTATTCTGATTGGCTGACGTCACTAAAAAACCAAGCATTATCCTTCCATAATTAAGGTTTGGTAGGTGTTTAACAGCATCAAGAATGCATAGTTTATGCGCTACACACAGTGTATTGGCACCACATGCTTGGCATCCTTACATATCTTTGCAGCCACACACCCTTTTGTTCCTAACATAACAGAGGCTCCATCAAAATTCATACACAATAGACTGGGTCCAGGTGTATCAGGTGTCAGTATATCTTGAAATGAAAGTCCACAAGATTCAACAGCAGATTTTATTCCTGCTAGCACACCATCTGCGTGGCAATGTTCCAGTGCCACAGTTCCAGCATGAAATGACAATGGCTCGCCATTGTTAACATCTCTCGAGAAAACAGTCTCTTGTCCCATTACAGCACGATATGTGCTCCCATCACTCAATATAGTAACAAAATTGGACCCTTTGAGCCCTGGAATAAATTCTTTTCATGATGAATTTGCAATTGCTTTTATGAAATCACTTGCTGCTTTCCAATTACAGTATTTAGTACCAATATCAATATCAACACTGTCGAAAAGATCAAGATCTGCTTAAAAATCTGATAATGGTTTTCCTCTATATGCGGTATGAAATGCAGTTATAAAAAGTTGATCAAGTTTTTTAAGAGTTTGGTCGTCTAGTGTTTTGAAGGCTTTTAAAATGGCACTCGTTAGTAGAATGAGATGCACTTTTGTTTTATTTGCTGTTCTACTGTGTGATTCACATTCTAAATGTGCAGTAGAAACATCATGGCTCTTTATGTAATCAATTCTAAAATTTGAACAACCATCAACAAAAGTATATTTGCGATTTTTTGCATTAACGCTCGGGAATTTACAGCAAACAGAACATGTCAAGTCGTTAGCCTCGTGATCGTAAACCACCCACGGAAACTGTTCCTTCCAATTCGGTATGAATTTACGTTCCCACTTATCGTCATAAGTCTAATGGCTTCTCAGTCAACCAATACTGTAAGCAGAGTTCCACAAATTGGCCAAAAGTTGCTTCATTAAATGCTCAGAGCAATACAGTTTTCATTTTGATACCTCATGCTGCTGGATGATACCCATGGGGCCCATTGTATCCCTACCCCCTAAAATAAACACTTTTAGAGCATTTCGTCAAATGACCATATCTCCTAAAGTAATAGTGTCACAAGAAGTTAATGTTTGTGTCTATAAATATATTTTTAACCCCAAATAATTTATTGGTACTATTACTGTGATTTTTTAGAGTTGACCTAATTGGCATAATTCCAAGATGGCGTCCAAAATGGCCGATGAATACAGAATGAGACATAACTTCGCATATATAGAAGAACATTTCAAGTGTGAAAGAAAAAAAAAAGAGTCAAATACACACATTCTCCACCCCTCCTCCTCCCTACCATGTCCCAGATAATATGGTGTTTAATATAATACAAATGAACGTTTCATGAATTACCATTATTTATCATTGATATAACTGTCCTAAATACTACTATTTAAAGATTACAAGAACATTTCAAGCAGAATTCCACAAATTGGCCAAAGGTTTTTTCATTAACTGCTCAGAGCAATACAGTTTTCAATTTGATACCTCATGTTGTTGGATGATACCCATGGGGCCCATTGTATCCCTTACCCCCTAAAATAAACACTTTTAGAGCATTTCGTCAAATGACGATATCTCCTAAAGTAAGTGTCATAAGAAATTAATTTTTTTTGTCTGTAAATATGTTTTGATCCCCCAAAAATTGATTGGTACCATTACTGTGATTTTTGGAGTTGACCTACTTAGCATAATTCCAAGATGGCGTCCAAAATGGCCGCGGAATACTGAATTAGACATGACTTCACATACAGAAGATAATTTCAAGTGAGATTACTACCTTATTAGTGCAAAAGTTTCAAACATACAAAAAATACTGCAGAACTCAAGCTAATCTTATCAGACAATTAAATTCTTACAGGAATTGAGTATATTTTCTTACACCAACAGAATTTGCAACATTTGACCTCGGCCATACTGCAAGGGCAAATTGAACTGATACACGTATCCATACATGAGCATATGGCTGACCAATTAACCTCAAGGGTTTTCTATGATGTTGCAGGCATTAGTTAACCTTGGTCGTGCTCATAACCATAAACTTGCAGTTTCATTGATCCAACAGTTTCAGGGTTGAGATGGCTCTGCAAGGCATGCATGGTGGTGTGGGCATTATAGAACGTCTGTTTTGGTAGAGGTGTTCCTGGTTCGATGGAATTGTGTTCAATTGGTACAGTATTGGTGCGCTTCATTCTCTCATTGTCCTTTACTCACGGGTCATCCAAGTACATGTCGAACACAGAGTCACATCGGCCAAACTGACGATAAACATCGGAAAATGACATGAAAACTCAGAGGAGTACCTGACAGTTGGAAAGGCCAGTAAAACGAACCTTACAAACAGTGGCCATGATGTCTATAACAAATGACAAGTTTCTCTGATATGTATATTCATAGTCCTCAGTCTTGAGATGAGTCTCTAATGCTACAGTCACATATCCACCGATTTGGGATAAGGCGCCCATATGGGCCCAAATTTCTGGGAAAATTAGCAAAATCTCACGGCTGCTGCAAGGGTGTCGTGGCTGTCCTGTGGGTGCCTTGGCATTCTATTCTTGCCGTAGGGCGCATCGGAAGCTTTTAGCGCAGATTTAAAAGTTCCTAATGTGTCATGGAAATTTTCATTGGCCGTAAACCCGTAGACATGTTGTATACAGCATTGCACGGGCATCACACGGGCCCCATATGGCCCCTGCAACATTCATACGGATGCCGTACGATTTTGGCACTGAATTTCGGACTCCTCAAATCGTACAGCACCGTACAATTTCCAAGATCATTGTACGAGTATCTTACGATGTCCGTGCGAGTCCCTCACGAGCTATGTCCGATGTGTAAAAATCGTACAGGTATCTCACGGCTCCTGTCCGACTGCCGTGTAGCGTCCGAATGATTATCCTGCGGTACCCTTGCAGCTTACTCACCGGCACCTCTCGACAGGAGTCAAGAAAACTTTGCCCTTGCAGGATGGCTGAGGTCAAATGTTGCAAATTCTGTCGGTGTAAGAAAACATCACTCAATTCCTGTAAAAAATGTAATTGCCTGATAAGATTAGCTTCAGTTCTGCTGTATTTTGGTATGTTTGAAATTTTTGCACTACTAATGTAGTAATCTCACTTCAAATATTTTTGTAATCTTTAAATAGTAGTATTTAGGACAGTTATCAATGATAAATAATATTAATCATGAAAGGTTCATTTGTATTATATTAAACACCATATTATCTGGGATATGGTAGGGAGGAGGGGTGGAGAATTTGTGTATTGACTCTCTTTTTTAAGCGACACTTGAAATGTTCTTCTATATGCGAAGTTATGTCTCATTCTGTATTCGGTGGCCATTTTGGACGCCATCTTGGAATTATGCCAATTAGGTCAACTCTAAAAAATCACAGTAATGGTACCAATCAATTATTTTGGGTTAAAAAAATATTTATAGACACAAACATTAACTTCTTGTGACATTTACTTTAGGAGATATGGTCATTTGACGAAATGCCCTAAAAGTGTTTATTTTAGGGGGTAGGGATACAATGGGCCCCATGGGTATCATCCAGCAACACAAGGTATCAAATTGAAAACTGGATTGCTCTGAGCACTTAATGAAGCAACCTTTGGCCAATTTGTGTAACTCTACTTACAGTATTGGTTGACTGACAAGCCATTAGACTTTGAGCTACTTTCAAATAGAAACCAATTTCCGAGTAAAAATATGTAAAATAAGTTCATTTTGTCCCCAAACCTAGGTTTATGACAATGAATAATGCTAAAATATAGTTAGTAAGACAAAAACAATTGAAATAAATCAAAATGAATCATCTATGGATGTCAAATAATTATTTATTGCATGAAACTTTAATATCGTCATTTTAGCCTTTAAATTTGGCGGCCAACCAAAAATCATAAATGTGCTCTGCTGAGAAAACGTACTTAACCTGGAAGTTTTACCCAAGCTTTTTCTGAAGGCCTTGGCATATAGAACAAGAAAATGTAGTTAGTGTTTTTAGATGTCTTACCAGTCCCAAGTTCAGCCAGCAAACATTTCGCTAACTATTTGATTGGTTTCCAATGTGGCCATTTGATTTACCCCCCCCCCCCCCCCCCCCGAAGATTGCTTATTCGTAAACAGCGCATAGGATACGTTTGGCGATATATTTTGCGCATTGGTTCAATGTTTGTATGGATATTTCTGAGGTGTATTTCTACAACCGACAAAAACATGTAATGATTAAAAAGAACAGGTAATTCACGGTTAGGAACATAATATTAGCGAACTAACATAGAAATGTTTGGTGTATTATTAAATTTGGGAACACCTAATTACTGTCTATTGTTATTATGTAAATATTTAACAAACATGTTCCTTTCGGTTCTCTTTGTTTGCAATTAGGTTCATAGAAATGGGCCAACCACCGCTTGGCTCCAGGCCAGACTAGTCTCGATAAACCACTAAGTTTCGAACATGCACAGATTCGAATGTATGCTACGCTTTTGAAGCCACTTTAAACTGAAGCTTGAGGGCCAGACTTTTTTTTTTTTTTTTTCATTTTTTAAATTCGGTAATGTTTTATTCACGGATTATTCAATTAATAATTTTTTGGAAATATTTCACGCGAATCCAAATAGATTCAGATGTTTTATGCTTGCGTGAATCCTGGCGCGAATCGGATTCGGAGATTTGTGCGAATTTTTAGCCCTGTCTTCCACCTACAGAAAGTTTACTGGTTCACCTACTGGTGTAAACTCACAAACAATGTCTTGGACCCTAAGCAATGGTGTCAACAAATGTCAATTACCAGAGAATTGGATGCAGCATCAGAGGGTTTGCTAGAGTGTTGGAAATAACGTATGATCTTATTGCACAGTTGTGTAATAGCTAGTTTACGACTATACCATCCGTGACTAAAGTGGTACAAGGATCTCTTGATATATTGTTTACTTAACAAATTATTTTGAGTGAAATAGTTTCTACAGATTGTAGACAGTATGAAGGATATGAATCCAAATCTGTCAAAGGTTATATATTGTGTCAAATATTTGTATGTTTGGACACATCAAACATACAATCTTGGCTGTATATTCAGTTGAAGAATAATAAGACTTCAACATATCGATTTGGAGGCACAACTTAAAAATGAACACCTATAGTATTCCAAGCACACCCACCAGGCAGTAGTGCTGCAACGATAAACCGGTATACCGCGATGTTTCATAAGCTCGATATGAACTGCAGTACAGCTTTGTGTATCGCGATTTTTACATGTTATTGTTTTCTTGTATCTTATTTGACAAACAAACATACCACTCGTCTGTTTACGCGATGACTTCAACTTAGCGACAACACGAAATGGCAGCAGGCGAAAAATTACATGCTTTTTAGCCTCGGAGTTCATATCGAAGTCGATATAGGAAGGAAAAGTAAAGTAAAGTTTGTTTTATTTAACAACGCCACTAGAGCACATGGGTCATTCTGTGTCAAATCACCCAATGGGTTAAACCCGACCGTCTCAGATTTTTATGAAACTTGGTATACTTGTTGATTGGGATCCTACAGCACGAAATTCAAAATTGTAGGCCAATTGGACCAGTGGTGTGGGAGATATGCCCCCCCCCCCCCAATTTTTTTGATTTTTGGCCAAAATGGGCATGGCCGCCAACCTTTGAACCCTCATATCTCAGGAACTACTGGGCCAATCTTCATAAAATTGGTATTGTTGGAAAGGTAATTTAACAAGGATTCCAAATCTGCCATTGGTGTCTGTATGACAATGAGGCATGGGTTGGGCTAGTTGAGGACATTTCAGAAGAGCATGGAGACTTCTTCATTCATTTCATGCACCCTCACGGACCTTCTAAGTTATTTCACTGGCCAAACAAAGAAGACACTTGTTGGATTAGTGAAGGGGACATCTTCTGTGTCATTGATACACCTTCTATTGCATCTTCTCGACGGATGTACTCTCTGAGTAAAAAGGATGATGCTAGAATTGCAAGACTATGGGGGAAGTGGGTGACCGAATGATTCTGTGACCGCTGAACTGGTGAGAAGGCAATGAGGGAAGTAGTTTGATATCATATGATCATAGCATGTAGGCGTACAATGTATTACTCGGTATTCAAGAGAGATGGTGATTCCTAGCATCAGGAATTGGTCATTCAGGTTTACTTCAGTATAGCTAATCAGACGTTAATGGCAGAAAAGGTGTTATTTTGATGGACATGCAATTTTTGAATGTGTATTGCTGCTAAACAAAGAATATTACACCTCTGAAACTTTTATATGTTTTAGTTAACATGTGGGAGATTAAATGTCAACAAACGTCATCTCAAGGTCACGTGTTCCACAAGGTCAATTTCAAGGTCGTAACAAAGGTAAAAAGGTCAGTGTACCCCAACAATAATGGCAGATTTGGAATCCTTGTCAAATTACCTTTCCAACAATACCAATTTTATGAAGATTGGCCCAGTAGTTCCTGAGATACGAGGGTTCAAAGGTTGGCAGCCACGCCCATTTTGGCCGAAAATCTCAAAATTTGGGGGGCCATATCTCCCATACCAATCAACAAGTATACCAAGTTTCATAAAAATCTGAGACGGTCCGGTTTAAAATACCTGGGTTTTTTGGGTGATTTGACACAGAATGACACATTGATTTTTTATCTTATCATCGGCTATTGAATGTCAAACATATGTCATTCTGACACTGTTTTTTTAGAGGAAACCCGCTGTCGCCACATAGGCTACTCTTTTATGACAGGCAGCAAGGGATCTTTTATTTGCACTTTCCACAGGCAGGACAGCACAAACCATGGCCTTTGTTGAACCAGTTATGGATCACTGGTCGGTGCAAGTGGTTTACACCTACCCATTGAGCCTTGCAGAACACTCACTCGGGGTTCCCATGCCTCGACTGGGATCCAAACTCAGTACCTATTAAGTGAGCTGTATCTGGTGCACAAAGGGTGTATGTAGGTTTTTGAAGCTATCCCACATTTATCTTGGGTTAAGCACTTACACCCTTTTGGCTCTCTTCACTAGCAACTAGTAGGCTTGAGACCAAAAGGATATATGGATCCAGTCCATTTGACATACATCCTTTTGGTCTAGGCTCCAGCATTGAGTTCCAAGAGGATGTAAGTCATTGGGCCAGTACTCTGTACTCCTAATGGAATCAAGCTGCTGAAAAGGTGCTGGTTCTTCCACCCTTGAATGTTTCCAAGATTTACTATCTGAGGAAGCTTTCAACTTACAATTTTAAATCTGGCAAATAAAAATGTACATTGTTACATGTGGTATGAGAGCTGGGTGTGTGTGTGTGTATGTGTGTGTGTGTATGTGTGTGTGTGTGTGTGTATGTGTGTGTGTGTCAAAGGATCCTCTGAAATTTCCTCTTGCTTGGAGTTGTGGCTCAAGAGTTATTCCCATGGCACAGAACATGTGACCCTCTACTCAGACACAGCCACCAGACAGAATAGAAATTCGATAAATTCTGCCATGTTCCTTCTCGTTCTTAAAGGAACGCACTCACCTCGTCAAAATCATTGATCAAAAGTTCATGGAGAGTGGGCACAGTCAGGTTAACTGTTCACTCTACTATTGAGAGGAAGGGGCAGACCAATAAAGTCTATACCCTCTTTGATTGGTATGCAATTGTGCGCTGCTGCCAGCTGGCCCAGCCAGATAATGTCATTGAAATGACATACAAAGATTTCATAAATCACAAAGAAGCCAGTACAAAAATGATGAAAAACAAAACAATGTATGATGACTGCAGGAAGATCAAATGGACAAAACTCAAATGGATAAGGCACACAAAGGAAGATCTGTCAGCCATCTTTGTCAAAAAGCATTCAGATGATCCCTTCATCAGGGTGCCCTTGTACAAGGCCTCATTGCCCATGAAAGCTTTGAAGCATAAGGATCTAATAGTTATTGCTAAGGACATCCCTAAAGACGGTAGCACTTTTTATGATTCCCTTATAGGTAGTACTATACCAAATAACTTCCGGCTGGGTCAAAGTTCAAGGTGCACCCAACTTTTGATAGAGAAGTGAACACCACAAGTCCTGTGATTGGTTATAAATGTGAGTGTGTTGGTTGTAAAAAATAATAGTTTCATCTGGGTAAAATAAATGTGCAATTTTATTTCATCTAGTACCAATGTGTCAAGTAGCCTTGTGTTTGAAACATGTATGGGGTACCTGTAAAAAAAAGTACTCGAATTTTGTGCGAAACTAGGGTAGTCATAGACGCTACCCGTTATCTCAGAAACGAGCAGCTTGACCCCCATTTTTTTCTGATTCACTTTAAGTGTAAGGGGTGGTAGTATTTATATCCGTGGCATTTATGTCGGTTGATACGTTGCAGGTAGGAGTTTTAGCCGCATATGTTACTATTGTCGTCTATGGGATTTGATTTGGTAGTATACACCCTATAGCACATATTCAGTGCATAATAAAAAATATTATGATTTTGTCATTTTATTTAATTAAACTATACTGCTTAATTAACTAGCCATCACTCGATCATGCAAGTTCACAATGACCTTGACCTTGACAATAATCTCTGTACATGGCTCTGAATGGAGTTCGAATCAAAGTTAGCACTGAAGAAAAGTTGGTTTTGGCCTATAATTCATACTGTAAAGATTTCAATAATTTCTTTTTACATGGTATTTGACTTGCCATATACAACTGCTCTTAAATATGGTATTATATATAGGCAACCTGAACTAAGATTTTAATAGCAATTTTTTTTTATATTAAAAATAGCATGTGCCAATATAGTGGGTTAATGTCTTTAGTTTCAATTAACATTGTAAATTTTTTATGTATGAAATTCTGAAAACTCAAATTTGTAAAGAAGTTGATTTTTATTGTCATTTTGACATATTTATAGGGTGCTAAGTTATATTTTAGACAAATTTGTAGTTTTATGCAAAATTTAAAGTAAATTTGAAGAAAAACATAATTAAATTTGTTGTCACTATTGTGCCTTCTGTTCTTATTTGTACATAACAATAAGGTTGTTAAACATATACTTAGATCTCCAGATAATTTTTGCTTCTTAATAATCACTTAGTTAGCTCTCATGAAAAGCATTTTGAGTTTATACTAGATTCAGAACCAATTTTTTCAGATTTGATTATCTGCCTTGGATTAAGTTGATAATTTATTTTATTGTTAAAGCTGTATTACCTAATGTTACTAGCTAAATAAAATGCTGGATTACAGATTGTAGGAATACATCTAATGTACATATTGTATTCATCCGGATTAGAAAATAATGCAAGAAAATAGATGTTCGGGTAATTTTGTCATTTAAAAATAGATTTTTTCAGTAATTAATCAAAAATAAATGTGTTAAAGCTGCATGATTATTCCAGATATCACACCTATTAAAACCTCCAACTACAGTAGGCTATAAATAAAATATAGTCAGGAATATTGGTGGCTGCCAATAGTTTTGATGGTTGATTATGAAAATCAGCATGGCCGATGGATTTGAAATTCCCACACCTGGTAACTTGAAGACACCCACACCCAGCATACAGGATTTCTTCCCAACACTAATGTTCAGGACATTAAGTCATTACTTCATACAGATACAGTCATGTTTGTGTTTCCTTCCTCAGACAGTGTATTTTTTTAATACTGATATTTCTTTGATGTGCCTGTTAAGGTCTTCATAATCTGGGGGTCAATCAAGTGCATGTGTTTTAATGGAATTCGTTAAAGAGGTAGACTTACTCTGACTATCTTTGTTGTCTTTACATATGTACCCGAGTACACACACCCAACTGAAAGTAAATATCTTCAGGAGTTTCATTTTAAAACATTTTGTTGTTTAATATGACATATTGCATTTGTACAAAACTATATGCAATATATATGCTTTTTGAGGTGTACATTATATTAGGTTGCACTGTAGAAGCAACAGTTTCAGTGAGGTTGTCAGTTTATGTCAGAATACACCAGATCCTGGTTGTCATAAAGACACATAGCTGGACACTTTTTGAAAAATGTATGTTATCAGTATAGGTAGTACTATACCAAATAACTTCCGGCTGGGTCAAAGTTCGAGGTGCACCCAACTTTTGATAGAGAAGTGAACACCACAAGTCCTGTGATTGGTTATAAATGTGAGTGTGTTGGTTGTAAAAAATAATAGTTTCATCTGGGTAAAATAAATGTGCAATTTTATTTCATCTAGTACCAATGTGTCAAGTAGCCTTGTGTTTGAAACATGTATGGGGTACCTGTAAAAAAAAGTACTCGAATTTTGTGCGAAACTAGGGTAGTCATAGATGCTACCCGTTATCTCAGAAACGAGCAGCTTGACCCCCATTTTTTTCTGATTCACTTTAAGTGTAAGGGGTGGTAGTATTTATATCCGTGGCGTTTATGTCGGTTGATACGTTGCAGGTAGGAGTTTTAGCCGCATATGTTACTATTGTCGTCTATGGGATTTGATTTGGTAGTATACACCCTAAAAGGGATAACAGTCCAGATATCAGCTCAGTAGAGGAAATTGAAGGCTAGCTAGACCTGACAACGAAGATGGCTGACAGATCTTTTAAAGCCAGTTAGGTTGTGGCAGTACTTAAATTGTTTCAATAGTTAGGACAGTTAGGGCTAGTACTGGTCTGCCATTGTCCTCTTTTATGATCTGCTGTTATTTGTTTTGTTGCATATTAAAGATCAGTTGTCATGCACAAGAACCATGATTGTCTGTTGTCTGTGAGCCTTGAAAGAACCACAGTGCACTAGATAATATCCATTGCATGATTATGTTTATAATAATGATCTACGGAATAGCCAAAAGGGTGTAAGTCATTTTAATGCATGCTGTATGGGTGTGTATCCGGCTTGGAACCAGAAGGGTGAAAAACCTTGAATATCACAGTAATTAAGACTAAATGATGCTATACAGTAGTGTATGTGGTACGTGTTCCTTTACCCTAATACCTACTGAAATCAAACGATATTCCACATAAAACTTGTATCTAGGTGAGAAACAGTTTTTGGCCCTTTTGTCCTCTATCTGCTACCCCAACTTCCACCCTTTTGGTTCTGAAGCAGCGATATATCGCAAAACATACTGCAATACGGTTTGTCGTATTGCAATATATCACAATATACGGTTTTGATCATATCGTTGCACCCCTACCAGGCAGGGATCTCAATTTCTTACTGGATGTTGGACAACACTAATAAATGTAGTTAAGTTTGGTGGCGTTATAATGAAGTCTTCTCGTATTATATAAAAGACAAAATTAATTTTCTTAACCCTGTCCAAATCCCGCATGTGTTAACATTCTTCCCCAAAAACACCTAGCTGAAAAATATAGGAAATATGTATTTGCACCCACTAAAAAGAAATTAATTCATCATATATGTATGTTCATTCATTTATCTTTGTAACACTTTGAAGGTCAGGGATAGGAAACATCCCTGATAAAGTAAATTATTTTAAAAATGTAAATACATGTAAGTTATTTTCTATATACATAAACTAAGCCATATTTTAACAGCTTACATGTATACTGATAAACACCCCGTGTTTAAAACATGTGCTTAATTAAGATTTCAATCCGCATAAATTAAGGGTGGATTTAGTTAGGTCTGGCCTAGAGGTTTGTGGGGTGGGGGGTGGGGGTGGGGGGTAGGTGACCTGTTCCCCCTAAATATATTCATGTGTCACTGTCTTCGAGTTAAAATAAAATAAAAATCAGGTTTGCGCTTTTACACATTGGTGAATGCATCCTTATTCCCTTAGCCCTCCCCTGAAATATTTCCTGAATCCGTCCCAATGGCCTGGTCATGCCTGTCCACCCCACTGATGGCAAATTGAACTTTAACAACATTGTCTTTCGCTCATATTTAGTACCAGTATTCTAGTTCACACCTGTTCTGGGGCCCCATTTCATTCCAGGTCACCCCTTCCATAAAACATATGTCCGCCCCTGAAAATAAGTAGGGAAGCATACAAAATGGAACTACATTTCTATACAGATAATAATTACTATCATGATTCCAACTAGTATACTAGTTCCACTTATATAGCCTTTGTATTCATTGAAGGTGGTAGTATCCTAAGACCGAACAACGTCCTTAATATATATATACATAATTACACTGGGATAGTACTATATATGGCAACAAATTCAATAGCTTCTTAAAAGAATTCCCCAAAGCGAATGTTGTTCTACCAGAAAATATGCTTCGAATGATATCAAAATAATTTTTATACCATTTTTTACCCCAGGTCAAACCCTTCAATGATCAGACTAACAGTTAAAAATGATATTGAGGACATATTTAAGAACTTTAAACAGTAAAACATGCTTTACTTCAAATATTTAGCTAACTTTTTAACTTTTAAATATTATAAGTAATTAGTAGTACTTAACTAAATAAAACATACTCGTGATTAGCTAGGGCCTCCATCAGTCCAAAATGTTGAACTCGAGTACTCAAGAATCAAAACTGACCCGGACCCGAGTATCCGACACTTACACTAGATAATAATGAGATTAAGGAATAAAGTAAAATAGCAGTAAAATATAACTTTGTCAAGAATGGGTAAATCTCCATGGAAAACATACTTGATCAGTAACAGTAGCATGGGACCATGATAATTTGAGGTACTTAATAATTGTACTAGTATATTTTAAAAGTGCTTTTTAATTTTATTATAATTATTAGTTGCTTGAACAATGCAGAAAGTACACATGTGCCTACCCCTGCTCAAAGAACGAAAAAACGTAACGCTGTTGAGTCATGTTATTTACTATTTTCATGCAAGTACAGAAGTGCAAAACGTCGTAAGAACAAAGCATATAGACAGCTTGCTTTCAAGATTGAATTTATGTCTTGAAGAAATAAATAAAAAAAGAAACTGTTTTTATTTTTTAAAATTATTGATTTAGCAGTCAGCAGATTGCTGCATGGCGTTTAAAAAAAATATTGCTAGCAAGATAAGGTGGGACAAACTTCTTTTTTCTTTTTTTAAATAGTTTTGGTTATTTCTTATTGTATTTTTTAATCTAAATATTTTTAAAATATTTATTCAAATATAATAATCACTATACATATTGTAGTAATAACCATATTTTTAACGCAAAACTGTATTGATCTACATCCTAGTTTACATTTTCAAATTTTAGCACCCTTATTTGCTTGCATGGAAAAACGATCTCATATTCACTAATAGGTAAAAATAAACATGCACATGCAGATGATACTTCGATATATATTTTGGGCATGGCTGCCATAAATTAAGACAACTACAATTGTTTTAATTGGCATACAGACCATGTGGTTGTTTTTTTTACCTATTTTGCTTCATGTGTCGAAAAACTAATTTTAAAGATAAAATGTAACAAACAATTGGATATATACTTACATTTTCTTAGCTACTTGACTGTCTACACATCTTACTGTGAGCTTACTGTCAGACTTGGAAGTTTGGAACGTTAACAAACCGTACAGTGGTAGAAATTAGGAAATATTTTCACTGGCCCAGGAGACTAGTAGCTGAAAAAAGTTACTAGTCCAGGAAAAATCACTAGCTCCCCACCTACACACATTTCATTATTGAAGCAGTTTGAAAAGATCAAATATATATGGGAACTATACACGGCAACTAAAATAAGCGTAACGTACAAGAACGAACAGTGTTTTCACAGGTTGAGTTCAAGTATAACACGTAACACCAACTTGGTCGTCATTCAGCAAATGTGTGGGTTTTGGTGTTTTTTTTAATTACCCCAAGGCGGCAGCAAAGGGTGGAGTGTTTACAAAAAAACCACCCTAGCAATTATAATATTAAATTAATTTAAGTCATAAAACTCAGGAATTATCTTTACTGTAACTGAATTATTTTATTCTGTCCCAATATACACTCGGATGTCCATTGGTAAACTCAGAACTCTCCACTCCAGACGTTTGGAAGCAACTAGCTAAAATCGATGGATGTCAACATGATCTAGCTATTACAATGTGTTTAATTAAATACTATTTATTACAGACAAAACACAACACACAACACACACACACAAAGAAAACATGATTTCCCTTCTGAACATGCCTCATCTATAATCGGAATATTATGGAAATTTTTGGAATTCGAAAACAAAAACAGGAAAGTTGTGTTTGCAGTAAATATCCGGATTTATCAAGACCAAACGAAACTGCGATACTTTTGACTTTGTCAACCTGTCATGGCAATTTATTTTGATGAAATACATCTACAGTTTAATGGGTCATTCTACAGAAAGTGTCACTTTTATGTCCCGGCCTGCACAATTTCTTGTTTATTTATATATAGAAAACTAAATTTGTTGTCTTTAACGATACCTTATTAAAGTTACATTCTCTGGTTACCATATTATAACATCATGTACAAATATGAAATACAAGCTCAAATGCACTTTTAAAAAACTTGTGTTTGTTCGCTATGAGCGGAGATCGTCAAAAGTATATGCTTGATTTGTCGCCTGTGCCGCCATAGCTCGACAAAGCACAAACGATGGCCTGTTGTCAGTTTCAGTTAACACGTGCGTTTGCCGATTTCAAATTGTAGGGTTCGTCTCAAAAAATTAAAAGAGAAATCTTGCGCTGTAAGAAGAACGTTCGGTTGAGGATACGGTACTAGAGTCTTTCGTTAAAACCGGTTTGATCTTGACAACGTATTAACGACAATCGTACCTTCCTATTTCAGAATTAATATTTTATATAGTGATAGTAGAACTTTCAAAGTTTAGTTTGTATACTAGTAACACATTAATCATGTATATATTTAAAAAAATATATATATATACTAAAGTAGACAATGAACGTTTTCACTTCTTAATTTTACGTGTTAAAGTCGACAAATTCAAATAAAAATTATTTTGTTTGGAAAGGGTAAAGTTAGGGGTGGGGGGGTGTTTAACGACATCAAAGTTGGAGCATATTGATTTAATAATCATCCGACGCCATACAACCGTAAATAAAATGTGTCGAGTGCGTCGTTAAATAAAACTTATCACATCCTTCCTTCCATCTGCTGTTGCATGTCTAACATTTGGTAATTTTGACATTTAGAGAGGAATCGGGTGCATGTGCAGGGGGAGGGTATTGGAGGTCGAAACCCTTACTTGCCCAAGCTTAAAAAAAATTGAAATTTATTTTCTGGGGGAGCATGGCCCCATATAAACTTCGCTCAAAAGTCTACAATCCCAACCCCACTGAAATCCCTGCACACGCACCTTGTAAACCCACTACATTCTTTTTTAGCGAGGGATCGTTTATATATACCATCCCACAGACAGGATATCACATACCATGGTTTTTTATATACCCGCCGATGGGGATCGATCCTAGACTGACCGTGCATTTCCAAAAAAACACCTTTTTAGGTCTATGTAATGAATAAAAATAACATATAGTCTTGAAAAATGTTATGTAAATCGAACACAGTACCCTCTTCCTCTATCCCTAGAGCGTTACGTAATTAGTAACACCCCCTTACATGTAACACATATGCCAACAGCTGGTCACTGTCAAAATTTCAAGGCAAATCCCCCACCCACCGACTCCTGGAAAGGCATTGTACCATACCCCTATGGATATAAATATGTTTTGGAGATATGAGACGACCCCTCAATCAAGACAGTTAAATTTGTTTAAAAATTGCGAAATCTCACATGATCTCTTGTTGGGGAATTCCACACTTGTGATAAGCCAATGAAAACCGAGATCGGTAGGAGACCGTCAAAAGTGTCCCACTTTCGAAATACTGCCTTTGGTTTTGACCTAGATAAGCCAGCGTAGTGAAACCAATACGGAGCGCGGCATCATATATGCACCAAATGTAATTGGATTTTCTGTTCTATATGCTTAAATAATAAAAATATTCCAGGGAATGCCGCTTTAATAATATCATCCTGTCATAGCATTGTTTTTCTTTCTGGTAGAGATTTTATTCGAGATTAGTGTAAAATGTCATTGGTGTACCAAGTACCTATCTCAATTTAAGTACAACACTATACATAACACGCACTGTTAAAATATATAACAGAAGACATAACACTGAATACCTTTAATTGTAAATATTTTCCGTATTCAAAAGATGGTGGGCAATATAATCTTGTCCCTGGAGTTTTATGTCATTGGTGTTACTGTATATACTTATGAGAAAAAAAAAGAAACTAAATGCTCTTTGGATGAAACATTCCACCAGTAGATATCGGCCATCAAACTTATTTGTCAAAAACATCAGACATACATGTATGAACAGTTGCGAATAGTTTTTTTTAAATGTCATGAATATGTTATCAAAATATAAAAGTAGGTTTATTCACTGTCGTTGGTGTTACGATCGTATTTATGTAATGGTTAATAATTTTAAGAAACTTTTTGTATATTATTGTAGACATATCGTATGTCTGCTACAACATGCACTTTTTTTATGTTTTTCAAATGTATCTTTAGAGAGCATGAATAATAATGCACTTATTTGTCATTGGTGTTTCCTGTTATTGGTGTTACCAGGTACTGAGTAACACCAATGACCATTAGTAACACCAATGACAATGCGTTTGAATACGATGCGGTTTTCCTCGCTTTGCACATTTTTGAAGATGATTTGAAAATTAAAGGGACTTGTGCAGCATCATAGTTGCATAATGGCACTTTGAGTAAAATAAATGTTTTGCTGGAATGTAAAGAGTATATCTTCAACATTCCTAACTGCATTAAGCTTGGTTCGCGCAATTAACATCCGATTTGTTGTCGTCAGCTTGTCGTTCATTTGTGAAGTTTTTCATCAGTTAGTGAAGATTTCCATTAACAATAAAGTTCTGACAAGTAAGTATCTAAATACAAAACTTTATAAACCCTTAAAATAATTTTGTTTACTATAGTCCATCCGTCTTTTTTCTTTCTTTTTTTTTTGGGGGGGGGGGGGGTTAATAAATCCAGTTTGGTTTGATGTAAGAAGACAAGTAAAAGTGTTTTGGAAATAAAAAATAAATACTATTTTTGTGTCCAATTTATAAAACAATCGGCTCAGAAATAAATAGCATGTAGTAAATTTCATAGTATGAAAAAAGGTGTTCCCTGTGCATGGAACCATTGGTAAACTGTCCGTAATGCTGGACAAACTGATTTTTTCTTTTTAAAAAAAATATTAGACAAAGTGTTCGTCCATTGTGCATAGTTCATAAATATATATTTTATCATGTAGTTTTGTTTACTATAGTCCATCCGTCTTTTTTCTTTTTCTTTTTTTTTTTTTAAAAACTGAAAATGTCGAACTGCTCATGCGCGAAAATTCTATTTTTCCAAATGCTAAGCTGCAGTTAGAAACTACTAACCTTTCCTGTTTAATAGGTTAACTTAAAATAATACGAAAAAGGTACAGTGAAACCCCTCAAACCGGACCCTCGGTAAACTGGAATTCCCTCAAAACAGAACGTTTTACACGGTCCCGTGATTTGCATATCTTTTAACACTAAAATTTACCCCTCTAAACCGGAAACCCCTCTTAACTGCACTGGACGAAATTATCCAGTCCCATTGTGTTCCTGTAATGCAAATTTTACCTCAATCAGAAAACCGGACGGTCACACAGACATCAATCATTACTGCATTACTTATACTTTGAATATCCACTCAGCTGATAACGTGATTGCGTACGCAGAGCTAATTACATGTGGCATGATGTGCGCATGCTCCAGTGTCACTGTTTTGCAGTTGACAAATACCAATTAAGGGATTAATTAACAGCTTTGATGTTTAAATAACTGGTGGAAACATATGTACTCCCTTTATTCTGTGAGTAGTAGGAAACTACCGTTTCTGGGACACTTTCCCCCATTGGATTAACATTGGATAAAGCAAGCCTCTCTGGCTAGAGGCGCTAAAAATAGATGGGGTTTCCCAATCGAGCTAAAAATAGAACGACGTAACCCTCCTTGTGATGGCCACCCTTCGTGATGTACCCACCCATATGCTCAATTGCACCCCACTCAACCGCAAACCACATATTCTAAACGACTAATGGGATGGCTAATGTGTGGAAAACGCAGACTGTGACAGAGACGAGTCGGTATGTTGAAGCCTGCGAGAGGCACTAAAAATAGATGAGTGATAGAGACATGTCTGTACACTCGTTGAAGCCCACGACAGGCGCTAAAAATAGCTCGGGTTTCCATAAGCTCAACATGAGGAATCTCTCCCTTCAGTGGACTTCGGGGTTATTTTCTACTATGCGATAGGGCCCCACTCACGTGTTAAACAGTTTAGAATGTATCGATGCCCTATTTGACAACACTGAATTAGATGCAACAAGACATACAACAGGTTTGGACCTGTCTTCGTACAACAGACCGAGTAAAAGCCAATCTGAACGTTTATGGTGGTGACGTCACTGGAAATCCCCATGCCTAAAACTGTGTATCAACAAAACATGTTTGGACTTGTCTCGTTACTTCGCGGATTTTTAGACGTGTGTGACGGTACATTCTCTTAAATTTGTTTCGCCTGTGGCGATTTTAATTGCGTTAGAGGGCCGTGTGCAGTTTCATTGCCCGTAGCCCAGGTGGGCAACTTGTTACGTAATATTTCGCGCGATCGGACATTCCAATATGCACTTAGTCCAGCTGCGGAGGCCATGTGGCGAGTAGTTACGTAATACCTCTGCGAGTGCGGTTTTTACAACCGTGATGGCGACGACTGGCGTCAGTAAGTCTGACGATCACAGAGAAATATATCTACGCTAGTAGAGATGAAATATCAGATGATAGGGGGAGGTACCACCTTGTACCCCCAGGCCAATTCTGATTTATAATAAATAGCTAGGATTTAGAGATATCGAGAAAAAACGGAAAAGGAAGCTTCCTGGGAACGTTAGTCCGTTTGGACTTTGGTAAATATCATTTCTGCTCTGTGTATAACCTTGATATGATTGATGTGACTTTAAATATTTTAATACTGTATTATACCAATATTCTTTAGACAGTGTCTTCGGTCATCTGACGAAGTAAATCGTAGACTTCTTGTTCTAACATTATATGAGTATTTGGTAATAGAAAGCTTAGCCAGTCATCCTAGCGGACCTAGGTACACTGTAGGTTATTGTCTTTATTGTGATAAGTATTAATTCTGTGTTACAAGGTTACTGAATGAGTAGTTAGGGTTAATTAAAAATTAACCCGTTAGGAATAGAGCTGTAATTCCTTTATTAATTAAGTTCCCCTGGAAGCGTTTCTCAATTATCACACGTTACTGAACGAGTAGTAAGGGTTAATTAAAAATTAACCAGTTAGGAATGGTGTTGTAATTCCTTTATTAATTAACTTCTCCTGGAAGCGTTTCTCAATTATCACACGTGTGGGTGTGGTGTAACGGTGAAGTGATTCGCATATTGTGTAACTAGACAACCAGAGATTAACTAATTAAGTGATCAGTTCTGGGTTGTTATTATTGTTGTTATTAATTAACTACTATGGCTGTACATTTGTCAGCGTAGATTAATACAGATTCCAAAGTGTATTGTGTTTTTGTTGTGTTTTCTAGAGAACTAACGTGCTATAATAATATATACTTTACATAAGATCGTATCTCTGATCATACCTAGAGACGAGCCATACTAGGGTTTAACAGCCTGTTACAGAGAGATCTAATAGATATACAGTTAGGAGAGATATTTTGATAATCGTGTTTTATTCAGTTACGGGAATTATAGAATCCCCGTGACAACGTGTTTCAACTTGTTGAGTTTTAGCAGCCTATGGGTATATAAAGGCTGGATTTCCCCCAAACAAGTCATTCAATCGCCGAATGCAGAAGCAAAAGGTCACGCTGAATTTTACTCGAGAAAAACAAAAGCCATCTGAAATGTGAGTATACACTTTAGAATAAACGAGTAATTTATATTTGTTTATTTATTTATTTAGCCTGTTTATTTATTTATTCCCATTACCCATCGAGTTTACAAAGTGTAATCCAAATGGTGGAGGAATGACCGTGTAAAAATAAACAGCGATTTATAGCCGTGTTTCCTATGTGCTTCACGGAAGTCGACAGCGATTAACTAGGTCGTCGGAGCGAGAATTAGAACCAGGTTGTGATGCGGACGAATTCACATTTAACTGATTATAGTTTCTCCCTTATCGACGAAGTATTCATAAGTGTAGAATATGTCAGACTGTAGTATCGTTTAAATGATTTATAGATTGTAATTATTTGATGCTATAAGCATGGTGGAATTGAACACGTTTGAATGTGCGAGGTATAACGGTTTGGGATGTCTGTAACGGGTGATATATAACCATGTTTTATTTATTAAATTATTTTATTTATAGTATTAGTGTCAATACGATTTTACTGTGGTATTTACATATTAATTTAGCAGATGACAAATCCTGCAAAAGTCCCAGGGCCATCCTAAGTGCGGGAGACAATTTAAAACACGCCTTCACCGCTCGGTGGTCATATTACAAATGATGACGGTATGGTTATCGTGTAAATGAGCGAGTTTACTTTTGTAATAAATAAGGGGCATCAGATAGTATTACAAATGTAGATTTAACACCACCAGACTATTTACAACGGGTTTCCACCCTATTTTTAAACTATTCCAAATGAAGGGTATATATAGGATAGTAGCTAAAATTATAAATCGAGACGAAACATTCTGTCAGTGAAATTATTTTATTGCAGTATGGAAGCCCAGACAAGTATGGAATATGGAAGAACAGCCAAAAGGCAGAGGCTCGAATACGGTTGTAGTGACTGTGGTCAAATCTTTGCAAACAAACAAAGTTTAAACCGTCACAAGAAGACGGCCCATGGAAGTCCGAAGCTAACTTACAGTCAATGCAAAATGACATTCACGAGAAGAGATAACCTGCATCGTCATTTGAAGACACATTTACAACAGGGGGTTGCTAATGAAAGTACTCCACGAGGGACATCTGCCACCGAACCAACACCCACTCAACAAGAACCTGTCGAGCCACCGTGTGACCTTCAAGCCCTAGGAGGCACTATGCAGGTTCGTACCATCCCAGGAGAAGGTATACAGAAATACGACCCCATGACATTCCTGAAGGGAAAGTACGACGAGGTCAAGAAGGTGCTGAAGCAAGCCATCAAAGATCAAGGTGAGCTAAAGTGGTACCTGACCATCAAAGTAAAGATGAGCAGGCGGAAAGGTGAGGTGGTGGAAACGGTGGAACCCCATTTCAGAGGCAAGTGTCAAACGTCTCTTAAATTTGAAGACCCAGATGAAGGGATGGAGGAATCGATTAAAAAGATCTATACTTCTTTCATCGAATTTCAAAGGCAGGGTAGCAACTGGACGGTGGATAAGGTGGTAGACCTCACCATTCACATGGCTCGGTACCGACCCCTTCGAGGCTCGAGTTACACACCCCTCCCCATCAAATTGAGAGCTAAGCATGCCATCGTCAGTGTTCAGAATCGGGACCAGAAGTGTTTCATGTGGTCAGTCCTGGCGGCATTATACCCCGTCAAACAACATGCAGAGCGGGTGGCTAAGTATGCTCAATACGTCAATCAACTTGACACCACTGGCATTTCTTTCCCCGTTAAACTGGTCGATATTCCCCGGTTTGAAAGGCAGAACAATATTTCTATCAACGAGTTCGGTTACGAAAGAGGCAAAGTCTACCCACCCCACGTGACCAAACAACGTTTTGAAAGGCACGTGGACCTGCTGATGATCGCCAACAGTAAAAAGTCACATTTTTGCTGGATCAAAGACTTGAACCGGCTACTATTTGATCAGAAAAGCTATGGTCATCGCCATCATTATTGTCTTTACTGTCTACAGGGGTTCACAAAACAGAGAATTTTGGATGATCATCTTGTTTATTGTCAAACACATGGTCCGCAGAAGGTTGACATGCCCAAAGACGAAGACAAATGGCTATATTACAAGAATGTAAGGAAACAACTCAAATTTCCCTACATCGTCTATGCTGATTTCGAATGCTTCCAAGTGCCTATTTCAAGATGTGAAAAAAGCCCAGAGTCATCATCCACTGAGAAAATGACTAAACACGTCCCTTCTGGGTTTGCCTATAAAGTGGTTGGCTTGTCACCTGAACATTGCAAACCACTTGTCACCTATAGAGGCCTAGGCGCCACCGACAAATTTGTCGAGTGCATGGTCAAAGAACAAGAGGAGATAGAAGAGAAATTTAAACAGTGTGAGCTAATGGTGATGACGGGACGAGATTGGCAATCATTCAAGACGGCCACGCAGTGTCACATATGTAAGGTGCCACTCGGTCCTAATCCAGTCAGGGACCACTGTCACATTACTGGAGAGTTTAGGGGTGCAGCCCACAGTGAATGTAACCTCAACTACAAGTTTACTGGGCACATTCCCGTTGTTTTCCATAACTTGAGAGGCTATGACAGTCATCTCATCATGCAGGCCATAGGAAAAATTCAGAGTAAACCCATCAGTTGCATTCCCAACAATATGGAAACGTACATCTCCTTCAGTCTAGGGTGCATGGATTTTATCGATTCCTTTCAGTTTATGAACTTTTCCTTGGAGAAACTCGTAAGCAATCTGGCCAAGGAAGGACCTTCTAAGTTTGTCCACATGACTCAACATTTCGGCACATATCAACTGCCCCTTTTGTTGAGAAAGCAGGTCTACCCATACGAATACTTTGATTCTGAAGCTTGGTTCTTAGAGACCCAACTCCCACCCAAAGAAACCTTTCGAAGCTCCTTAACTGATGAAGACATAAGTGACGAGGACTATGCTCATGCCCAAGGAGTATGGGATGAATTTCGCATCCGAGACCTCGGTCAGTACCACGATCTGTACGTTTCAACAGATGTTTTGGCTCTAGCAGACGTTTTTGAAAGTTTCCGGGGTATCTGTTTGAACTATTATGGACTCGACCCAGCTCATTTCTACACGTCTCCAGGTCTGGCATGGCAGGCAGCCCTAAAGATGACTGGTGTGAAACTCGAACTTCTTACAGACATCGACATGCACCTCTTCATCGAAAAGGGACTTAGGGGTGGAATCTCCATGATATCCCATCGTCATGCCAAAGCTAACAACAACCAGGTCCCAAACCACGACCCTGATCTTCCCAATACCTATATTGCTTATCTAGATGCCAACAACCTTTATGGGTGGGCCATGTCACAAGCCCTTCCAGTGTCTGGGTTCCAGTGGCTAGATGATCCCCATATAGATGTGACCGAGGTACCCGATGATGCATCTGTAAGCTACATCTTAGAAGTCGACCTGGACTATCCCGAAGAACTACACGACCTCCATAACGAGTATCCTCTTGCTCCAGAGAAAATGACGGTGACTGAAGACATGCTATCTCCCTATGCTTCCCAGCTTCTGAAAGAGCTAGATATGAGTGGCATTTCAACACAGAAACTGATCCCAAACTTGAGACAGAAGGAGAAATATGTAGTGCATTACCGAAATTTGAAATTATATCTTTCACTGGGCATGAAACTGACCAAGATCCATCGAGTGTTGGCCTTTGAACAAAGCCCATGGTTGAAGGCCTACATCGATTTTAATACAGACAGGCGCAAACGTGCTAAAATGATTTTGAAAAAGATTTCTTCAAACTGATGAACAACTCTGTATTTGGCAAGACGATGGAGAACCTGAGGAAGCACGTGGACGTGAAATTGGTCAACAGTCAAAAGAGAGCTCGCAAGTTCATCGCCAAACCCACTTTTCATGCCTTTCGTATTTTCAACAACGATCTGGTGGCCATCCACATGCAGAAGCAACGGTTGATTTTGAACAGACCGATCTATGTGGGTTTCGCCATTCTGGACATTTCAAAAATATTGATGTATGACTTTCACTATAACTATATCAAGACCAAATATGCGTCCAAAGCCCAGCTCCTGTTCACAGACACCGATTCGTTGTGCTATAGCATCCAGACAGATGACATCTACCAAGACATGTTAAATGACAATGGCCTGTTTGACACTTCAGAGTACCCCACTGACCACACCCTGTATAGTACCGAGAACAAGAAAGTACTGGGCAAAATGAAGGATGAGACTCATGGAATCCCCATCCAGGAGTTTGTGGGTTTAAAATCCAAAATGTATTCACTCATTTTTGAGGTGAAAGGTGAGCTGGTGGAAAAGAAAACGGCCAAAGGAATCAAGAAGAGTGTTATTGAAAATCATACTAAACACCAACACTATAAACAGTGTCTCTTCAATAAAGAGATACACATATCGACTATGACCCAGATCCGAAGCTATCAACACGAGTTGTATAACATCAAACTCAACAAACTGGGACTGTCGCCATTTGATGACAAGAGGTATCTCCTTGACGATGGTATTACCAGTCTCAGTTATGGCCACTGGAGCATTTCTCAGAATGCCTCAAAACTATAAATAGGGGTAAACACGTCAATACCAAGTCATTTGTGACTTGTCTATCAAGCTGTCAACATCATGGGGAAGAGCTCCTGTCCCGAGTGTGGAAGGTTGTTTATCAGAGAAAGATAATATGAGGAGACATAGATCTTCTTTTCACTTATCTCCTCCTCCTCCACCTCCTCCTCCTCCCCACCCCCCTCCTCCTCCCCCACCTCCTCCTCCTCCTCCACCTCCTCCTCCACCACCACCACCTCCACCACAGCACCAGGAACCACCATGTAATCTGCTACATCCTTTCACCATGATCGTGTCGGGACCCACCTCGTGTGGAAAGACGTTCTTGGTGTACAAGTTGTTGAGAGATGGTAAATTCAACCCACCTCCCCAACGCATCGTATGGCTCTATAAACGTTGGCAGCCTCTTTACGATATTATCAAGATGACTGTTCGAGTGGAATTCGTTCAAGGTATCCCCGAGGATCTTGAAAAAGATTATTATATTGATCCCAGAGTCAGGAATCTCGTCGTGCTGGATGACCTGATGTCTACGGCTGGCAAAGATCCTCGCATCACTGACCTGTTCACGGAAGGCAGTCACCACAGAAACCTCCCGGTGATTGCCATCAACCAGAACTTGTATCACAGCAAAGACCCAACTCAGAGAAGAAACTGTCATTACCTGGCACTGTTCGACAATCCCATCGACAAGCAACAAGTCATGACGTTGGCCCGACAGATGTATCCTGGACATACCAAAAGATTCATGCATCAATATGAAGAAGCAGTGCAAAAGCCATATGGTCACCTCTTTATCGATCTTAAGCCTTTGACACCCTCTACAGAACGATTACGACCCAATGCTCTGGACCAAAGAAGTGAAACCCCCGAAGAACAGCTGACACAGTCTATAAAAGGAGAGAACTGTCGAGAAGCGTGTCATTCTTATTCAGACCTTCAAAGTGAGCAGACGTGTGAAGAAGAGCTCCCCGAAAATGCATTCTTGTAACGATTGTGGATTAGTGTTCCAAGACGTGCACGATCTACAGAGACACGTGAAAACATGGTGCCCAGAAAATAGAGGGGAACCTCTTGCAAAGAGAGCTAGGTGTGAAGAAAAGCACGACGACGACGACGATGAGTGGGAAACGGCTGGACTGGATTATCTGTGGCAGCTCGTCTACAATGGTCACAAAGAGGAGATGGCTGAGGACCGACAGAACTACTTGGATAAGGGAAAATCTGAGCAGTGGGTGGATCAAAAGATAGCCAAGGAATGGGAGAAGACGTATTTCAATACATTGGCAAATGCATTGCTGTTCACTCGTTGCTTCTCCCAACCTTCTCTGATGAAACCGATTCTAGATAGAATCCACAAGATGGACCGCACTGCCGAGTACACCACACTCAAAGAGATAATTAAACCACTCTTGAAGAGGGTGGCTGAAAAAGTGATTTCTCACATGGAAATACCCGATGAGGAATCAGATGACGAGGATTCTGAGGAAGAGGACACCGAAGACTAGACTGTATATAAGACGTCTCCTTTGCCAATAACTGTCATAGATGCTGAAGCCATCGAAGATTGAAGATCATGTGGGAAGACTACTTGAAAGACATTTATTATGACTCATCAAACCTGGCTAGTTTTTCTGGTCCAGATAAGCTCTACAGATATGTCAGAAAAGCAGGGAAATACGTCATCAGCAAAAACAATATCAGAAAGTGGTTGCAAAACCAAGAGTCCTATAGCTTACATCGTTCAGTCAGAAGAAAGTTTGCTAGGAACAGAATCGTGGTCACAGGAATCGATGATCAGTAGTCGGCTGATCTGATGGACATGGTGAAGTTTGCCAAGTTTAACCGAGGCTATACCTTTATATTGGTGGTGATCGACGTCTTTTCCAAATATCTGTGGCTGAGGCCTTTGAAAGATAAGAAAGGACTGACAGTGTCTAGAGCGTTGGAAGATATATTCCAAGAAGGTAGACAACCCAATCGAATTCGTTCAGATAGAGGTATGGAGTTTAGAGCAAAAGACGTTCAAAGACTCCTCAAACAATGAAACATTCAACATCTGCTCGCCAATAACGAAACCAAGGCAGCAGTGGCAGAAAGAGTCTTAAAAACGATTAAGGCACGCCTGTACAGATACTTCACCTATAAACAATCCTACGAGTACGTCGATCATCTGCAGACGTTTGCTGACAGCTATAACAACACCTTTCACAGAACAATCGGTATGGCTCCAGACAAAGCCACTAAAAACAAGGAAACCTCTATATGGTGGAAAATGTACTGGCCCAAGAAAACTGTGAAGCCAGTGAAGAAACGTTTTCGATTCAAGGTTGGAGATCAAGTGAGACTCACTCATTTGAGGAACGTTTTCACAAGAGAATACGACGAGCGCTGGACTGGAGAGATCTTTATCGTCTCACAGCAGATCACACGTGATGGACTACCCGTGTACAGAGTGAAGGACTATAATGGCGAAGAAATCCATGGCACTTTCTACCAGTCAGAGCTACAGAAAATGGACATCAAAGAAAATGGTCTGTGGAAAGTGGAGAAGATCCTAAACACTAGAGGCCGAGGGGTCAACAAACAGCACTATGTCAAGTGGTTGCACTGGCCCAAGAAGTTCAATTCTTGGATACGAGCCTCTGATGTTCAAGCTATTGAATAGAACAATCAATGTACATTGTAGATAGTTTTGCCTTTAAGGTCCGTTGATGTAACCCTATGTGTGTCCATTTTATGCATGTGTAGTAGTCTCTAGAGAGACCAGAGATTGTAATTAGAAATAAATGAAAAACCAAACCAAAATTCCGCTAGCCCACACAAGTCCCGCTCGAATCGATGGACGGATGGGAGGTATGGCACTGCATGTTATTACTGCTAAATTAGTTAGAGTGGTTCAATCTGGAGTTCCCTATTTAACACTTGATTGGGGGGCGGGGGGGGGGGGGGGGGGGGGGGGGGGTCTATATTACACATGGGGAAAACACAGTCGATGTGAAGGGTAGGTTCTCTTTTTAGTTTGGGGAAATCTATTTTCGACATAACATGAATTTAATCACGTGGGGGGGGGGGGGGATGGGGGATATCAATAAGTTCCCATGTAGTACTCTACACTAGATACCCTATATAATTTATTTAAGACGAGGGTGGGGCCCTACCACAAGGGGAATAGAACAAGAAAGGAGGGTTCTATATTTAGCTTGGGGAAACCCTAGCAATTTTTAGTGCCTGTCGCGGGCTTCGACGGGCGTGCATAACAGACCAGTCTCTGTGTTTCGTATAGTTTAACCGTCCCATACAACAATGGGTGTTTAGTAGTTTGGGTGGAGTCTGGTGTGGTATGCAGTTGGGGCATTTATAGTTTCCAGCCTGGGTGGGTTGGGTACATCACGAAGGGTGGCCATCACAAGGAGGGTTACCTCGTTCTATTTTTAGCTCGATTGGGAAACCCCATCTATTTTTAGCGTCTCTCGCGAGAGGCTCGCGGGGGGGGGGGGGGGGGGGGTGGCTCAGTGGGAAGAGGCTCGGTTTATCCTATGTTAATCCAATGGGGGAAAGTGTCCCAGAAACGGTAGTTTCCTACTACTTCTGTGCTTGATTGTTACAAAGTTAGATTAACTTAAAAATTTGATTGAGCTCCTTTTCATAGACTACAAGTACATCTTATGACTGAATGGCAAAGCAACTAGGAATTTAATTAATTTTTCCAATTGTTTGAACCGTTTTTGTTGTTGTTGTTGTTGTTTTTATCTTTGCAAAGTTTATTTAACAAAATAAAGTAACCAAGAGTAAAATTGTTTGACTTGGTTTGGTGGAAACTCAACAGTGTTTCATTTTAGTATTTATTTTGGACATGTTGGAATGTCCAGCAAAACACCACCATGTTGAATTATCGCTTGATGATAAACTTAAAATAATTCAAAAGTTCAAAAGTGTTTTTTTGGCAGTTTTATTAGTTACTATATCAGTAGAGAACACCAAGCAACAAACGGTTTACCTCAAGACTATAACCTCTGTAAACCGG
>NW_024533422.1:0-41928 GCF_016097555.1 Gigantopelta aegis | reverse complement strand
TGTCCTGTTTTTCATAGTTACAATTACTACAGGAACATGTGACTGTTTGACTAGTAAGTAATCATTAGTACACTTGTTATCATTATTATTCTATTATATATATTTATGTTCTATACTGATACACAAGTTGATAACAGTTTCTATATCAAGTATTAGAACTGTTATTCTATGAAATGACTTATAGCACTGATGATGAAGTTGGCAATCTTCAGTCTACATATTGATAGTACATACCATACTATATTGTAATGATCAGTTAACTCAATTATTAAAAGGCAAAAAGAGATCATACACTCACTTTTCTAGCTATTCTCTTGTATGTGCAAATCTTGTCTCTACCTTATGGTATATTCCTTTAACAACATTGTTTTATTGTCTGTAAGATGTTAAAAGTTGATCAAAAAGTAAATATTCCATATTTTAAATAAATTATTATTAACATATTAAACTAATAGTTACTAGCATGTCAAAAAATGAGGAGATACATTATCATATTATCATGACATGTCCATTAAGTTATGACATAACTTAGAGAAAAAGACACGTACTCTCGCACTTGGTTGGCAATGGATTTTTTAAAAAACTATTAAATGACCAAACGTTTTACTCCTACACTAATAATATAATGTATTGACAATAAATATTATTATACCAAACTTTTATATTATCTTATGTAACTACTGACTAGGTTATGTTGCTAAATACCCTTTAAATACCCTAAATACCCTTAAATGTAGACAGAAAGATATTTCTTTATAGATATAATGACATTTTAATGGGTCATACATAGACATGTTGAGTTATTATAAACACAAAATTAGAAGACATTATATCAATACAACTGGTGAAATTATATCATCTTATTTTATAAGTATTTTATTTGATTGACAGTGTTCTTAGCTGTCTCTATCAGTTGGTTGCTCTAGTATTTGAAGGGGGGGAGGGAGAAAGGGAAAAAGGGAAGAGGGGAGGAAGAAAAAAGGAAAGGGTTATAGCCTTAGAAAGTTTCTTAGTAACCATAGAAACATTAATGTATTCATCAGTACATCACGAGATCTCTGATAGATTAATATACTGTTAAGTTTATACAACATGTACATTCTTGTTGTCTCCACGATGTGGTCACATGACAATATTAGTTCCAGTTAGATTATTATATTATAGTGTGTGTTCATTCATGATACATATACAATAGTAGTAATGATTAGATAAGATTTGTTTCACAATATCTTTGATTACATAATTGCATAGAGGCAAATTGAACATCAAAAATATTATAGTTAAGTGACCCAAGGTCATGTAGTCACACTATTTGTACATCAGATAGTCCAGAGCTTTATAATTCAGTAAACACGATGGTGTCCATATACATGGTCTTCTATGTTTAGTGTAATGAACATCTTTATAAAATATTAATACTAAACGAGTAATATATATCTATCAGTTTTAAAACATGCAAATAATACATTACTTGTGCTTCCTTATAAATTATGTTTTAGAATATATGTCACCAAATAAGAGCATAATAGTATAATAATATAAGAAACAATACATAGTATAGAAAATATACATACTACCACTGAGAATGTCTTAGTTCATTTTGGTACTTGTCAAAGATATTCTGTAGACTCTCCTGGTATATTAACAGACAGTGAAAATTAATATAATATTTACTATATAGAATGAAGACTTAAATACAGTCACAAACTTGGGTACATTCCTTAAATAAGTAATAATTCTAGAAGTCTATTGATGAACTGTGAGACCATTATCAAACAAACTAATAACATCACCCACTATAAGAAGTCTCCAGTCTACAGATAGCAAGCAGGCTTATAGTAAGTTATACACATTATTAGTGTTGTTGATTATATATCTCTCTTTTATATCTAGTACTAAATGATGTAGTTATTGCTGGTATTATTAGTAGTATTATTATCTTCCTAGTACTAATAGTTGTTATCTAATTGTTATAATAATCTTGATATATAAAGGTCAGTATTATAATAGTAACTATTACCACTGTATGTATGTGTGTGTGTGTTCTACTAGTGTCCACTACTAAACAAAGTAGAGATAAAGTGATAATGTAGCTCAAAAAATGATGCCTATAATATATATCAGTGAAGTAACAGAGAATGTACAATATTGTAAAGTAGAACAATGAGTAATAATGAGTAACAATGTGTAATAATGAGTAACAATGTGTAATAATGAGTATGTATGATGTATTGTTATTGATTTTAAAACTAAAATATAAAATATTGAGTCACACCTCAATAGTGTACATAATTTAGTTCTGTTAGTCGTATCAATAATATCAAGTTTAATGGGCCTATATAACTGTTCCTAATACTAACAGTAGTCAAACTTATTTTTGTTTAGTAAGAAACTCTCAATGTATCTTATAGCATTATAGATACATTGAGTCAAAAGACTTGTGAAATAAACTGTTACCAAAGCCTGCATTTTCATACTGTAGTTCAATGTTTATTATATTCATGACACTCTAAACATGTTTAAAGAGATTCATGACTTGCTATTGAGTTACAAATCTCAAGCCATAAGTTACTTTACAACAAAAATAAAGTAAATATTAAAGAACTGGTGAGAAAGATAGGTCAGGTACTGTTGTGTTGTCTTCTGCTCCCATCATGACCTCTGAGGTGGTTGCTAGTAAGAGCATCCCTACAGGTCGGAGTAGGATAGAGCTGGGTGTCTCCCTTCAAGCATTTTGAGGCATAGTGGTTGCATTCCTGGCCTGCTTAATAATGACGTACCTTATCTTGAAATCCAAGTATGGCTGGTTTGAAGTGAGGGGCAACACTCCAACAGGATTATTTCATATGAGGGTTATCAGGTTATTGACTTCTTTTCAGTAATCTATAAACTCATCTTCTGTTTCTATTAATTCATGTCCCTTATTAATACAAGTTTGTCACATTCTTAAACAATATAAATGTAGAAGCTTATTATGTAGTTGTGGATGAATCTGAGACCAAAGAAAGCATGTGAATAAAAAAAACAACCACTACATTATAATATCTGTGACAAACTAAATATATATATGTATATGTCTATAAGAAAAGTGAGCATATCATAGTGTAGAGATCATTGTGACATATTGAAATTGTAAGAGTTTACAGTGTTCGTGTACATGATTTATAATATCTTAATAACAACTTTACAAGAAAATTAACACATATCAAAAAACAATTTAATAAAAAGATATTGCATCCAAATAACAAGATAGAAAAAAAACCATTACATCGACAAAATAGTGTATAGTTTACTACAATCATCAATCTAACAAGTATACTTTGTAAAGAAAAAACTCAGTATGGATCTAGTGAAGACAACATGGCTACTACTGATATTGTTAATATCTATTATATTAAAATGTAGAGGTATGATTATATTAATAACTAATGTACTATTTTATTTAGTTTTATTTATATAGCTGTTCAGTTCACATTTACTCCATCTCTAACATTGGAGTCTATCAACTAGCACATTACCAATGTTCAGTGGATCATACAGGGTGTGACTGTTACTTGGACTGTTAATGGAACAGGTTCTACTAACAATGATATTACTAAACTTGGCATTGTTACAAATGGAGCGGGATCACCTAAAATCATTCTTATCATACCTGGATATCCTCAATATAACAATACAATAGTAAGATGTATTGCTTCAGGATTTGTAGATGTTAATGATTACTTTAACTTCAGTGAATCTACTCTGAGAATACAAGGTAACACACTCTCTCTGATATATGGTCATGTATATCTCCTCTCATTAGGTGAAGTAGCTGCTGTCAACAACTTGACATGTTATGTACAAAGTCAGTATATAAACTGTTCCTGGTCTCCTCCTTCTCTCTGGTATCCATACCTGGTTATATCATCAATGTTTACTTAGGAGAAGAACTAGTTACACAGAACACTACATCTTCTACAACATGGCTATATTTCCTAAACCATTTGGTATATGTGCATATACAATTAGTGTAGCTGGTAATAACTCAGCTGGAGAAGGAGAGATAACTACTACATCAGTTATAGTACCAGGAGGTATTATCACTATGGTTACTAATGTATAATTTATTACTTTAATTTTAGTTAATATAAGTAATTTAACAACTACCTTTATATCAGATCAGTTACTAGTGGATACTAAATATAACAATATATGATTTGGTAAGTTACATTATGATATCTCTAGATACCTCATGTTTGTGATATTAGGAACTTCAACAATGTCCACATACAGTGGAGTCAGCTCAACTAAATCTTGTTATATACAATGAAGATATTTCTTCTCTATTTCTAAATAATCAATAATTGTAACTGATGAAGAAGTTATTGTTGTTACCATCTATATTGTAAATATAACTGAGAATAAAATATGGAAGACAAGAATGAGTTTATCATTACCAAGTGGAGCTATTATTGATGTAACAGAATCAATTGTACTAAGTAAGTACATTATAAATGGCTTAGAACTATTCTCTTATTCATTAGGTACATATGATATTACTGAAGCTACCCTATCTAATGAGCTAAGTAATATTGGTAGAATATGTTACAGCTGTCATTTTATAAGAGGAGCTATTGTTAAAGGTTGTCTTATTTCATTAACGTCTTCTACCTACAGTACTAACATATCATTGATGTGTTCTCCAGTATGTACTAGTACAATAATTGGATGTACATATGATCTACCTAGTGGTATATAATATATGTATGTATATGATTATTGAAGAGGAAATAGATTATCAGATGACTGGGCAATATAATCTACTAACATAACTATTACTGGATTGGAACCAACTTACCCATTTCTTGAAAGGACTTGTCCAGTATGTTCTGTTTCCATGGTTACAGTATTATATTCTACAGAAACATGTGACTGTAGAAATAGTAAGTAAAGGACTATTACATATAATATATATATAGTAATATATCTCTACTAATATTATTATTATTGGATTAGAACTAATTTACACATCTCTTTGTCAAGTGACTAGTTCTGTATCATATTCTGTCTCTATAGCTACAATATTAGTTACTACAAAGTGTAAGTGAAACTTAGGTAAGTAGCCAATATTTTCTGTCATGTTTTTATTGTTAACATGTGTAATATTCTACAGATGCAAAAATAAATAACTGTGAGACAGGTGGATTAGGATTGATGACAGCTGGATTGGGAGTATGAGTCAGTATTCAATATAATTTATATAATTAACAGATGAGTATAAATATTACCTCATTAATAATATTAATGATATTAATTGACTAATAAATGTCTCCATGTATACTGTATTATTGTAATATATAGGTAGTCTAGTGGGTGTGTCAGTTCTAATACTGGTATGTACTGTACTAGTACATATAGTGATATGTTTTGATAAGAAGAACTAAGTCACTGAGACAAGGTAATACTAACAGTGGAAATAGTTTGTAAATGGTATTATCCATTATAGGTACTATACCATTTTCTGTTAATCCACTAACAGATACTGTCCTTCATCAAGATATACCTCAATATGAGAATGTTGATATGATCACTAATACACTACCTACTACTGAAACTAGAGATGAAGACGTGTGCAGCATATGGTGTGATAAAAATTTGACCAGCAACAGTGTGTCTTTAATACTGTTATTAAAATCATTATTATAAGCATATATTAGAGTATTTAGTTATTCAATTTGCTCTATTTCTTTTCCAATTTTATTATTCTTTAACAAGAGGGACATAAGTGATCCTAATACTTTACATTAGTGATACTATAACCTTTCTATAATCAGAAAAACATATAATTATAATAAACAAAATAACACTCATTCACCTACACACTCTACAATTGTTCTGGGTAGGTTGAATAAAGTTTACTGACCTGTTGTTTCATACTGACATAATTTATAGTATAAATAAAAGTAGATTGAATTGTTGTAGTTCAACATAATTACAAATGAAATAAAAAATTTAATTTAGTTATTACTAAAAGAGTATACTATATCTCCTTATATGAAATATGATTATAATGTACTAATAATATAATAATAATGTATTATAATATATTGGAGGTACTTTAATTGTATCGTTGTAAAATACAATAAGTTACAATAAATAACAATATTAGATGTAGTTAATGTTTAATAGTAAGAACAGCTATAGAGGGAAGCTATTTTTAAAGTACTGTTAATAGTACAAATATAAACAGGAGTGGAATACATAATACATTTATAGTAAAGACTTGAGTATGAGAGTGAGCATGTTGAGTATGATCATAAAGTTGAATACTATCATGTATATTATGATTAAGTCTGGTATGTGTCTTCATTCAACATAGAAATTTAATAAATAGCATAAGGTAAAAAGAAAATAAACAAGAACAACATTAAGTCAAAATGTTAAAAGAATTAAATAATCCTAATATTTTTAATAGTTAAATAATCCTAATATTTTTAATAGTTAAAGTCAAAATGTTAAAAGAATTAAATAATCCTAATATTTTTAATAGTCTAAAATCATTGATAATAAAAGAAAATTATAATGATAAAAGAAAGAACATCATAAAAATAAAATAGGAACATAATATTAAAATTCAGTTTCTAACGTTACTTACAGCTGGATCAAAAAAGTCAATATATTAAATAATAAGGTAACAATGATGTAATATTTAATCTAGTTAAGTAAAAGTTTACAGACGTGTTGTTTCATACTGACCTAACATATTATTATAAATAAATTAGATTGAAATGTTGTAATTCAACTTAATTACAAATGAAACAAATTATTTAATTGAGTAATTACCAAAAAAAAGGATATTATAGCTACTTAAATGATTATAACAAAATTGTATGTTGTTATTTGAAGTACTTTTATTGTATTGTTATAAAATAAAAGAGTTAAAATAAATAACAATATAAGATGTAGTTAATGTTTAATAGTATGAACAGCTATAGAGGGAAGTTATAAATGTTTAAAAAATACAGTTAATAGTACACATATAAACAAGAAGTGGAATACATAATACTTTTATAGTAAAGACTCGATTCAGTTTACTCTAATAAATTTATGAAATTCCTTTATAGTACTCATCCAGTACACTCCAACAATACACTCTCATTATGTATGTATATCACTGTATATTACAGTAATGTTTGTTATTAACATCAGCATTGTTCGTTTTATTGACTTCAATATTTTGTTCTAGCCTCTGTGGTTTTAATGTCTGTCTATATATGTATGATGTTGAAATATGTTCATTGTTGTTAATAATATTAAACTTATACTTAATTTTCTTGTTGCCTCAACAACAACAACAACAATAAAAACAACAACAAAAACAACAACAAACAACAACCGCACCAACAATAATAATAATAACAGTTACTATGACAACTATAAACAAAAACTCACAATAATATTACTACATATAATATAGACAAAACATACCAATAGTTGTCACCAGTGTACTACCATTAAAACCACCTTCTGTAGCAATAGTAGTAGTAATAGCAGTATGAATATTATGTCAATAATATAATAACTTACTACTATTACATTCCATACAAAGTGTTGGTGATGGAGATGATGTAACACCCATGATGAATTCAAAAACATACTTGATGAGGTAGATAAAGTAGGATTAGGAGATAGTCCAATCATTAATTGATTAGTTAGTTTTACAGCATACTCAGTAGTATATGGTACGTTGTTATAATCCATATCATAAAATGTCACATTATAGTTACTGGTATATATTCCTGTCACACATTTACTAGCAGTACTGGTATCTACTGATGTTCTCGCTATGGTAATATTACCACTGTAGTATCTGTTATAAGTGAGTTATATTCAATATAACATCCTTGTGATTGACTACCCTCAAGAAAATAACAAGTAAAACAAACCTGTCCAGACTCCTCTGTTAAACTGCCATTTTGTACATCAAATGTAGCTAATTAAAAATAATTATAAATAACAATTACAAGTAATTATATAACTTACAAATTATTTTATCTGATAACTTATTCTTTAAAGTGTTGTTATTCTCATATATTAGACTTAAAGACACAGTCCACTTTTGTCTTCCATTTGTACCAATATTTATATTCCCCTTAAATTTATTATCAACAATATCAGTAACAGTTCCAGTATATGTTAATAAAGTTCCATTACTGGTAGTTAGTTTGAGTGATATTAATGATGGCTTTATAGAATATGTAGTCTATAAGAGAAAATGAATCTGAAATAACTTAGGTTATGACATACCTCTATAATACAGCTGATAAAATAAGAACCATTTGATAATATTTTAGGAGTCACATTATAGGAAGTAATTTCATCTATATATAGTTAATGAATAGAGATTGAATATAACTTCATTACTTACTTTCTGGTACTACAACTGATGTAGTACTTACTCTCCTTCTCCAGCTGAATTATTACCAGCTACACTAATTGTATATGTGTATATACCAAATTGACTGGGACAGTAGTTGTACTGCCATGTTGTAGAAGATGTAGTGTTCTGTGTAACTAGTTCTCCTCCATAAGTAACATTGATGATATAACCAGGTATGAATACCAGAGAGAAGGGAGGAGACCAGGAACAGTTTATATATTGACTTTCTACACTGACATATCAAGTTATTGACACCAGCTAGTTGACCTAATGAGAGGAAATATAATGACATATATCAGAGTGTGTGTTACCTTGTATTCTCAGAGTAGATTCATTGAAATTAAAATAATTATTAGCATTACAAATCCTGAGGCAGTGCATCTCACTTCTGTATTGTTATATTGAGGATATCCAGGTATGGTAAGACTGGAGTTAGATGATCCTGCTTTATTTGTAACAATACCAAGTTGTTTCAATGTCATTATGACCCAGAACCTGTTCCATTAACAAGCCAAGCAATGTTCACACCAATATGATCCACTGAACATTGGTAATGTGCTAGTTGATAGACTCCAATGTTAGGAGATGGAGTGAACGTGAACTCAATAGCTATATAGTAAATAATAAAGTTTAGATTCATTTGCTGGTACATAGAACATACCCATACTGTTTTGGACCACTTGTTATGTGTTAATGGGAAAGCAATACTAAACTATATATCATTAATTTAAACTTTAAGTATAGCATTTTGTGCCAGCTACAAAAATAAAATGTGCACACAATTTTATAGAGTATGGGAATTCTATTATTAATGGATTAATTGATCATTAGTAGTAGTACATGAGCAATAGTAAATTATTATCCATACCTAAAGCATCGACACATAGAATAAAGAGCTTGACTGCTAGTTCAACCATGGAAAGATCTATAAGGTACTAAAATTTTTGAGGAGTAAAAATTTTTGTCATAGTCCATATAATTAAGTATAATAAAGCACCAAGAATGAATATGTATATGATGATGGGTACTGGTCAAGCTATAGGCTCAGACCAACTAAAATCCTGATTTGATATCAAAGTAGCTAAATTACCATTGACCACCATTAACTAATACTATACCTAATATGCTAACATACATGATCAGTTGTGCATATTAATATTGACTAGGCAATTCTAACCAAATAATGGTTGAGTCAAATAATCTGGTATTATTGACCTTGGAATAACACATAAGCAATATACCCACCTAATAATATTCCAGTCGCACAACATTGATCTCAGTGAGTGAACGACAATGCATTAAGTAATTACCAAAAATAATAAGGATTACTAATTGGTATTATAATTGTACATCAACAGACAAAACCAACTTTAAAAGAACATCTTAATACCTTTTAATTGTTACACTGTGTGTAAGTAGCCAGTACCAGCTATGGGGACTTTACAGGCGGAATAGACGTAGAGTTAAATTAGTTATATGTCCTGATGTTGCAGGATTCGTTTCAAGCTGCTTGCTGACAATGCTTACTTCTCTGTCTACATTTCTAACATCCTATAGTTATTAGTCTTTAACTGAGACTGCAGTTAATTGTACAATCTTTGTAGTTTCTAGTCAGTGTTTATTATGAAGTCAGAAATTTCAAAACAATTATAAATATATAGAAATTATTTTTAAAAAATTATTGACTTGTTTACTTTTATTTCAATAACAATGTTAGGACTACACTTAAGAGTTTAGGGTTTAGTCTATCTAGATTTAGTTTATATACCTGGGAAAATTCTATATAATTATATAATATAAATTTTGTAATAAATTTGCTAACTTAAAGAGAATATCCAACAGAGAAAACGTCAACAAATAGACTAGGCTCGATCAAGTAGAAGAATAACTCTCTCCCAAGACAGCTGAAGCTCTACACTTCTGTAGACGAGACTTGCTTTGTACCGTTAGCATAATTAATGACCACACACACACACACACACTGGAATGTTAATATTAGCAAACTAACAGAATAATATAGACATCCCTCATCCTTAATTAAAGCGATAAATAAGAGAAATTTTCTCAAATGAGACAACCTTTAGCCTCAATCCATCCTTTTATAATGTAAAGCATTTGTCTCGTTATACTAACCTTCCCTAACTAAACTTAAAATACAACTAACTGACTGATTCATCTAAAGATCAAGTAGTTCACACAAGCAGTCAATTGTGTGCCACTGCATATGTCTTGTCATATTAATGAAGTTGATAGACATTTAGCCAAAATTATATATGTATTAAAGTACCCTATAATCAAACTACATAAGACAGCTGAACTAATTAGGGTGTTCTAGTATTTTGTATTACCAGTATATGTCCCACTGGTAGTATATTATATATATCAGTAATATTACTAGTATATGTCCACTGGTAGTATATTAGATATATCAGTAATGTTACCAGTATATGTCCACTGGTAGTATATTAGATATATTAGTAATATTACCAGTATATGTCCACTGGTAGTATATTAGATATATCAGTAATATTACCAGTATATGTCCACCGGTAGTACATTATATATATCAGTTATATTAGTAGTATATGTCCACTGGTAGTATATTAGATATATCAGTAATATTACAGTATATGTCCACTGGTAGTATATTAGATATATCAGTAATGTTACCAGTATATGTCCACTGGTAGTATATTAGATATATTAGTAATATTACTAGTATATGTCCACTGGTAGTATATTAGATATATCAGTAATATTACCAGTATATGTCCACCGGTAGTAATCATTATATATATTCAGTTATATAGTAGTATATGTCCACTGGTAGTATATTAGATATATCAGTAATTTACCAGTATATGTCCACTAGTAGTATATTAGATATATCAGTAATATTACCAGTATATGTCCACTTGTAGTATATTAGATATATCAGTGAAAATAATAATAAAATAATAATAATAAATCAAACAAGAACATAATATTAAAAAGTGTAACTACTATTATCTCAGTTTCTAAGGTTAAATCTGGATATGAAATCAATATATAAAATAATAAAGATAATGATGATATAAATATAAAGAGGAACACAGGCTAATATAGTTATATAAGAAACAAGCTATACATATACATACATATTAAATCCAGATACCACATAAATATTAGTATTATACCCACTATGTACAATCTGGTTAGCAAGGTCAGATTCACTCACAGTTGGTGGCCCTAACTGTAGAACAATAATAATTAGACAGTAAAATATAATATCTATTATATGGAATGAGTGTTGAAGTATGAGAATAGGGATATTAAGTATGATCATAAACTTGGGTACTAACATGTAGTCTAGTGGTTGTGTCAGTTGGTATGTACTGTACTAGTACATATAATAATATGTTGGATAAGAAGAACTAAGTCACTAAGACAAGGTAATACTAACAGTGGGAATAGTTTGTATATGGTATTATCCATTGTAGATACTGTACCATCTCCTGTTAATCCAAAGTTATTATTACGTCTGGTTTATTCTTCATCAGATGGTCCAATACATACAAAACACCAATTATTGATGTCTCATGTACTACTGTACTATATGGTACTGTAGAATGGAAATAGGAGAGTGGATATTATAGATACTTAAATGAAACATGATTATAATGAAATTGTATGTTTGTTTTTTTTGAGGTACTCTTGTTGTATTGTTATAAAAAAAAAGAGTTACAATAAATAACAATATAAGATGTAGTTAATGTTTAATAGTAAGAACAGCTGTAGAGGGAAAGCTATAGATATTTTAAAGTAACAATTAATAGTACACACATAAAGAGTATAACATAATATAATATAAAATAATATAATATAATATAAGTAGAATATAAGAGTATAACATAGTTAATGTTTAATAGTAAGAACAGCTGTAGAGGAAAAGCTATAGATATTTTAAAGTACAATTTAATAGTACACACATAAACAAGACATGGATGACATAACACATTTATAGTAAAGACTTGTTTCAGTTATATTAACTATATAGTGATAAAAGATATGATGAAATACTTATGAATATATACTGTTCATACTCTAGTAAATCCAGTAATTTCCTTGTAGTATTCATCCAGATACTCCCACAATATTGAAAGAGTTCAATAATAGTATTATAATGTTATGTACATGTTTATGTTAAGTAGTAAATCCTTTAAGTATTGTATAATAGCAATATAATAATATAATTATATATAATATAATATATTGTATTATATATCATATTAACATGTACTTTCCTTAAAATACATTGAAGTTTTAAAAATGTAATAATTCTAGAAATCTATTGATGAACATAACTAGTTAGGCCATTATCATACATACTAATGAGACATCGACAGTTGATATAGTTAATAATTATGTTCAAAATAAACTTAATACTATATTATTTCTTATTACTGTGAACTATTTATAGCAAATTATTGAAGTCTATTGATAGAGACAAAAGTAACCATATCAACTGCTATTGAACTACTTTTAATATAATGTGTGTATTATACAATAATGAAATTATTAATACTTAACATAACCTGTACATAAACATCATCATAATATTATTATTGACTTCTTTCAATATGTTTATAAACTCATCCTCTGTTTTTCATTAATTCAAGTCCCATATCAATACAATATTTATCACATTCTTCTTAATGTAATAAGCTAATCATATTGGTGAGAGTCTGAGACCAAAGGTATTTTGATTTAAAAGACCAAGAGCCTTCACTATAAACTTCTGAGAAGCTAAGTCCACTTAATCTTTACGCATCATAATAATGGAGATCACTGTATATTTTGCAATTGTAAGTGTTCATTGCAAAAATGTACATGATTTTAATAACAATTTTATCAGAACACTAACACAATTCTGTAATACTGAGTATGACACTAAATAGTACAGCTGTCTGCTGTCAAAATATTTGTTTTTTGTGTTAATTTCATATTTCATACATGTTGTGTTTCATGTATTAATTTACAATATCTTAACAACAACATTACCAAAACAAAAGCACACATCAATAACAATTTAATGAAAACATGTAGTGATAAGATAAAGTGAAGTTGATGTAATAGTGTGTACTGTACTAACATCATCACTATAATTTGTAAAGATGGATCTTCTGAAGACAGCATGGCTACTACTGATATTGTTAGTATCTATTATATTAAAATGTACAGGTATGATTATATTAATAACTAATGTACTATTTTATTTAGTTTTTATTATATAGCTATTAAATTCATATTTATCCCATCTCCTAACATTCTGGAGTCTATCAACTAGCACATTACCAATGTTCAGTAGATCATAATGGTGTGAGTATTACTTGGCTTGTTAATGGAACAGGTTCAGGTCATAGTGACATTGTTAAACTTGGTATTATTACAAATGGAGCAGGGTCACCTAACTCCAGTCTTACCATACTGGATATCCTCAATATAACAATACAAATAGTGAGAGATGTAATGCTTTTGGATATGTGGATGGAAGTGATTACTTTTAAACTTTAATTGAATCTAATCTGAAAATACAAGGTAACACACTCTCTGATACATGTCATTATATGTCTTCTCATTATGTGAACTAGCTACTGTCAACAACTTGGTATGTAATGTACAAAGTCAGTATATAAACTGTTCCTGGTCTCCTCCCTTCTCTCTGGTATCCATACCTGGTTATATCATCAATGTTACTTATGGAGGAGAACTAGTTACACAAAATACGACATCTTCTACAACATGGTTTTTATTTCCTAAACCAATTTGGTATATGTACATATACAACTAGTGTAGCTGGTATTAACTCAGCTGGTGAAGAGAGATAACTACTACATCACTACATGTACCAGGAGGTATTATCACTATGGTTACTAATGTATAATTTTGGTACTTTAATTTTAGTTAATATAAGTAATTTAACGATTACCTTTATCAGATCAGTTAATAGTTGGATACTAAATATAACAATATATGATTTGGTAAGTTTACATTATGATATCTCTAGATACCTCATGTTTGTGATATTAGGAACTTCAACAATGTCCACATACAGTGGAGTCAGCTCAACTAAATCTTGTTATATACAATGAAGATAATTCTTCTATATTTCTAAATAATCCAATAATTCTAACTGATGAAGGAGTTATGTTGTTACCATCTATATTATAAATATAACTGAGAATAAAATATGGAAAACAAGAATGACTTTATCATTACCAAATGAGTTGTTATTGATGTAAACAGAATCAACTGTACTAAGTAAGTATATTATAAATGACTTACAAATATTTTCTCATTCATTAGGTACATAATGATATTACTGAAGCTAGCCTATATAATGAGCTAAGTAATATTGGTAGAATATTACAGCTGTCATTTTATAAGAGGTGCTATTGTTAAAGGTTGTCTTATTTCATTAACCTCCTCTACCTACAGTAGTAACATATCATTGATTGTTCTCCAGTATGTATAGTACAATAATTGGATGTACATATGATCTACCTAGTGGTATATATAATATGTATGTATATGATATTGAAGAGGAGGATAAATTATCAGATGACTGGGCAATATCATCTACTAATATCACTATTACTGGATTGAAATCATCTTACCCATTTTTTGAAAGGATTTGTCCAGTATGTTCTGTTTCCATGGTTACAGTATTATATTCTACAGAAAACATGTGACTGTAGGACTAGTAAGTGAAGGACTAGTACATATAAGATATATAGTAATATATCTACTAATATCATTATTACTGGATTAGAATCAACTTACACACTCTTTGTCTAGTGACTAGTTCTGTATCATATTCTTTCTCAATAACCTACAATATTAGTACTACAACTTAAGTGAAATATTAGGTAAGTAGCCAATATTTTCTGTTATGTTTTTATTGTTAACATGTGTAATGTTCTACAGATACAAAAATAAGTAACTGTGAGACAGGTGGATGGGGATTAATGACAGGTGGGTTGGAGGTATAAAGTCAGTATTCAATATAATGTTTATTACAAAACTAACAGATGAGCATAAATATTACCTCATTAATAATATTAATGATGTTAATTGACTGCTAAATGTCTCCTTGCATGCTGTATTATTGTAATATATACAGGTAGTCTAGTGGGTGTGTCAGTTCTAATACTGGTATGTATTGTACTAGTACATATAGTGATATGTTGGATAAAAAGAACTAAGTCACTGAGACAAGATAATACTAACAGTGGAATAGATTGTAAATGGTATTATCCATTGTGGGTACTATACCATCTCCTGTTAATCCACTAAAACAGATACTATCCCTCATCAAGTTCTACCTCAATATGAGAATGTTGATATGATCACTAATACACTACCTACTACTGAACTAGAAATGAACACATGTGGCTGTATATGGTGTGATAAAATTATTAATTGGTTGTTATACATAACACATAACACATGCTACTTTATTTATATTATTATACATATATGATGTGATATGACATCAGTCAATAATAGCATTTGTAGAGATACTGCTCCCCCCCCCCCCCCCACCAACCCCCCCCCCCCCCCCCCCCCCCCCCCCCCCCCCCCCCCCCCCCCCCCCCCCCCCCCCCCCCCCCCCGCTCCCCCCCCCCCCCCCCCCATAAAATAGTGACATCGTTTATTTTACACGTTTAGTAGTCTCACTTAATAAACATACACACTCTCACATATAACAAATCTAAAATAATGTATATTATAATTGATATTTCAAGAAGGCCTTTCAAAATCAATGAAAAGTATATTTGATGATATGTCAGTAATGTGTAAAAATATGATACTAATACGATTGTTAAAATTTATGACAATATATACGAAAACCATTTATTCAATAGATAAAATGTGATTCAGGACTAATTTATTTAAATATTATAGCAACAGATATGTACATATTAAAATTAGAATGATAAAGGGATATAAATTTATTTATAGGATCACACTCTATGAAAAAATATACAGATTAAGCACAAATTGATTATAATAAATATAAATACTCTCATGTTCTGTATTATGTGATACTGTAGAATTGATAGATCCAGAGCTGAGTTAGGACCATTAGGTGATATCTAAAGTAAAGGTCAAATAATATTAACTTAGAATTATACAAGACATAAATTATGTATGATGTAGATCATGATATGGATGGTTTCTGATATATGATACTACAGGATATTACACAGTTTATGTTCTATGATTTTGATAAAAATAGCTAAGATGTAAGATTCTTCTTCCTTTGTAAATCTATAAAATCCTTGATAATCATCACACGTTTTAATTTAAATTTTTTCTCTCTATAGTTACATAGGACATCATTATATATAACCTTAGCACTATATACTTTATTATAATTAAATCATTTTAGTTATTTCACCTCAGATTTTTTTCTCTTTCATGTCGCATCACTAGCTCAACTCTCTCAGACGGCTTCAAATTGCCTAAGTGTGTGGTATTAAATCAATCCATTATTATTGATTAATTTTACGTTTTCTTCTGCGGATACAATTAATACAAATTACAAGTACCACCACAACCTAATAATATAAAATGTTACGATGATTGCTAAAATAATTATAAAAAGAGATCATAATTAATAGACAAGCTAAGCATACCAACAATAATTGTCACCGGTGGAACTCCCATGATCATCATCAACTATAGTAGTTAGCAATATAAACATTCTGATAATATTATTAGAACTTACTATCACCAGAGTTGTGTTCATTGTAGGTGATGGTGATGATACTCTTAATATGGATGTTGGAGGAGGAGATAGTCCAGTCACTAATTGATTAATCAATTTTACAGCATACTCAGTAGTATATGGTATATTGTTATAATCCATATCATAAAATGTCACATTATAGTTACTGGTATATATTCCTGTCACACATTTACTAGCAGTACTGATATCTACTGATGTTCTCACTATGGTAATATTACCACTGTAGTAGTCTGTTATAAGTGAGTTATATTCAATATACATCCTTGTGATTGACTACCCTCAAGAAAATAACAAGTAAAACAAACTTGTCCAGTGGTAGAGTTCATGATTGTTAAACCACCATTTTGAACATCAAATGTAGCTAACAAAAAGTATAAACAACAAATAAAGTAATTACATAAACTTACAAATAATTTTAGCTTGTAAGCTATCCATTAAAGAGTTGTTATTATCATATATTAGACTTAAAGACACAGTCAACCTTTTGTCTGCCATTTGTACCAATATTTATATTCCCTTTAAATTTACTATCGACAATATCAGTAACTGTTCTAGTATATGTTAATATAGTGTTCCATTACTGGTAGTTAGTTTTAGAGAGATATTAATGATGGCTCTATAGAATATTAGTCTAAGAGAGAAAATGAATCTAAAATAACTTATGTTATGACATACCTCTATAATACAGCTGATCAAATAAGAACCATTTGATAATATTGTAGTATGAATCACATTATAGGAAGTAATTTCATCTATAGTTAACAAGCACAGACTATAATATATTAATAAGTTATTAGGAAAACACTTTGATGTAGTCAATATTCAATAATTATTAAACATATAGTCGTAACTATTATTTCTGACAACAAACTAATATATATGAGAGGTGATTAGTGAGTGGAAGACATTAAATGTATACTTTATTACTAAACTTCAGATTTTATGATGTTTGGAATGGAGTCTAGGAACAATTATATAAAAATAGTATGACAAGTGTCAATTAATTTTGACACTATTCACCTCCCATATCATTTAGACTACTCTTTACCTTCTAGTACTTCAACTGATGTAGTACTTATCTCTCCTTCTCCAGCTGAGTTATTACCAGCTATACTAATTGTATATATGTATATACCAATTGACTGGGACAGTAGTTGTACTGCCATGTTGTAGAAGATGTAGTGTTCTGTGTAACTAGTTCTCCTCCATAAGTAACATTGATGATATAACCATGTATGGATACCAGAGAGAAGGTGAAGATCAGGAACAGTTTTATATTGACTTTGTACATGACATATCAAGTTGTTGACAGCAGCTAGTTCACTAATGAGAGAAGATATAATGAAATATATCAGAGAGTGTGTTACCTTGTATTCTCAGAGTAGATTCACCGAAATTGAAATAATTATTGCCATTTACAGATCCAAAAGCATTACATCTCACTACAGTATTGTTATATTGAGGATATCCAGGTATGGTAAGACTGGAGGTTAGGTGATCCAGCTCCATTTGTAACAATACCAAGTTGAATGATATTATCATTATTAGACGCTGTTCCATTAGTAAACCAAATAACAAGTCACACCAGGATGATCTACTGAACATTGGTAATGTGGCTAGTTGATAGACTCCAATATTAGGAGATGGAGTAAATATGAACTGAACAGCTATAACGATTAGAGTTGAAGTAATTGTACGATTATTTTACCTGCTATATTATACAGGTTTAATTTAATAGTAGCCTGGTAGGAATGCGGATATGGGTAGAGCATACTTATACATGAGTATGTGTTAAGAGAGTGAAAAATACAAAATGGCTGTTGTAATATGTGATAATGATCTTTCGAATAGAGGCACAGTCTATCTTTTACTAACTAGTGCTGCCTTACATTGTGTACAGCTTTAATAGCAGGGTTTTGAGCAGCTTCAAGGGCTTTACTAAGCATCATCAACTCATGTGATATAAGAATTAAGCAAAAGGAAGGAATACATAAATGTATAATGTATTTCTGTGATCTGCAAGATTTTTCATGCTTTATAAGTCCTATATGCACTTGTTCCCAGACATTTCCTCTCTTACAGAATGGTCAACCAATGTCACACTAGTTTAGTAGGCTATGTGTAATGTTTTTGTTTCATTATTATACGTTATTATAACAAATTGTATACAATTTGTAATGTTTTGTTTCATTATTATACGTTATTATAACAAATTGTATACAATTACTACAATTACTACAATTAATAATTACGATTGTGACGATAAATCTAAAAATTGTAACTAACGAGCAAACAAATTTGAATCAACTGTTGCTAAGCGTCCATCTTGAGCAGGAAGTCAATGGACCAATTATTGCACTTTTCGAATTTTAATAAATTCCTGATCAAGAGGCTTAGGAGTGGAGAAAAGAAACAGTGAAAAATCTATTACGTTACTCACTGCGTATGAGTTATAGCATATGACACTGCAAGTTACAGATGGCGTTTTATACCATAGCAACCACTGTTTTTGAAATTGTTTGCATGTTAGGTACTATTTTCATATTTATGGCCACAATTACTTTGCCTTGACTACAAAAATTAATCTGATAGTCATGACTGATCAATTACTTGCTGCCATGATCAATGGTACATATACCTACCTGCAACCAAACATTGTATATATATTAAAATGGAAAATTAATGTATTTGACTGATATTTATTATTACAATTACCAGAACAAAAAAATGTATGTATTGTCCATACCTGAAACACTGAAGAATGTTTCAATCAGAATAATGTGCCTGAGCATCACTAACTTTGAATAAGTATGGAAGTAAAGTAGCAGAGAATATCACTTAGAATTGTATCGAATTAGAACAGAGATGGAAATATCGTAGAAATGCAATAGAATTATAGTTGGAAAAAAATTGGAATACAACAAGAAGAATGGCTTGCAGCGATTGTGGTTAAGATATCAGCTGTGCGATGACGTTTATCGTTTGATCAAACATAACTATGAATAAGCTTAATTTAATAATATGTCAGATTGTTTTATAATCAACTCTTCAAAAGGTCATAAGAAGTAAATATGAAGACTTAGATACAATTAACTATCATCTGGAAAGATTGATTCTCAGTTGACTACTATCTTTGTTGCTACTGTAGAGCTAAATAAACTGATATAGTCCAGTAGTGTAGTATGTATCGTATGATACAACTAGACATTTAGTCTATGAAGTACTATGAACCTGGATCACAACGAGGGCCTTAACATGCATCTATGCAGCTGTGTACGTTTGATAGTCCAAAGAAGAACATAGTACAGATATTACATTATGTTTGAATAAAGGATGTAATGTATTATAATTATAGTAGTACATACTATATAACTGTATAGTTTAACATTTCAATTATTATTATATTATATATATCTATATATACTGGCCTAATGATATCAGTATTAAAAAGAAGCTAAGTTTGAATAGCTTCATATATCTACAAATCATATATATAAATATACTGGCCTGAATAATATCACCTGTCATTAACAGCTGGTTAATGCTTTATTATGCCATTTATGTACATGTGAATACCAAATAAATACATTGTATATTACATGTCTCTAGGTATTCAATTAATACATTTACATACTTTAGTGAGTACATAATAACACAGGTGACAATATTAATCACAACCATGTATGTACATGTGTATACCAAATACATGTACATGTATTACAAAGTATTTATGTAGCATCTTGATAACATCTTTACATCATAGCATCAACAACAAGGACTAACTAGAACATAAATAGTTTGAAATATGTATTTGAATTGTAATAACAATGATGAGTACATCAGAGCCCTTAAATTTATAAGTATCTTTCTGTCACTAATGAAATTAATAGTCATAACATTGATAACAACTTATGTTATGTTGAATTAAATACAATTGATAGTTATAGTATGTAACAGTATAGATATATATATATCACAATTAATAACCATATAGCATACTTTAAATTTTATAATAGTTTGTATATAGTGAATGTAATAGTCCACAATTGTATTTAAGAAATGCTACTATAGTCTGCCATTCTTCTAAGGACATATGTATCGAGCAGGTGTACATACAACATAATCAAAATGTTGGTATAGACCTTCATTTAGGTCCTCCATGTTCATTCTCTTTTGGGACAACATTAGGTCTGTTATTAAGGAAAATAGTGGGAATGAGAGTTGATAACACCACAAGGGTCAATCTCCATGTCAGCAACTAATATTGTATTTACTCTTTATTTCCTTGAATGTCATACAGAACAACATTACATGACACTAGGTCAATAATAGACATTGAACTAAACCAAGATAAGTTGCTTAGGTAGTCATAGAATTCCAATGGTGAGAACATTGCATAAGGGAATAAATTATCATCAATATGGGGTTTGACAACAACTGACAGTCTACACAGGAAACCTGTCCAAATAAGAGAGTAGGAAGAGTTTTTCAGACTCAATGATAACATAAACCTATTGCTCTTTGATAGTATCACCAACAGTGGTCCTGGATATATATGGCTTAGATAATAGTAGATGGATGTATGATCAAAATTAATTAAGAGCTTTCATCAATAACACAACCAATACAGTAAGAAAGTACAATTTATATAGTGAGAGGTCATATAACAAGTAGTTGTGCACTATTGGAGTCACTGTAAGGTATTCTAGCATATTGGTTATATTGTTGGTTAATTAATTGTCTGACAACCACCACATTGAATCGTCTGTCCACAAATAAACATTTTTGATGTTGATATACCGGGAAGATAAGGAATGAATGGTCTTTGATCCTCCTGGAGAACATCTAGAAAACATAGAAATAGAATCTGTTCCACTTACTAGACTATCCTTGTGTGTTAATAGTCTACTATAATTATCTTGTCTTTTGACAGCAAATAAGAACATTGAACTAACATCCTCCTCTTGAATAAAAGGATTGTCTGTTAACATTGATTACTATAGATAATTTTGTTACTAATTTATTTGTTTTTCTTTCATATTAATCTACACAATGAGCTGATAGTATAGGATGTGTCATCTAGTTTAGTGGTCTTGTAGACATATAGTCTATATATATATTATATATCTTGGCATGAATAGTTATGTATTATACTGATAGAATAATATGTTATATGACAAACTTATCTATATGGTTTTGGGTGATCAAAGCAAATATTATAGGTCGGCACAGTATTGTAAATCATATTGAAGTAGTAATCATAATAGATACCTAATGTAATTACACTACTCTATTGGTGTAGAAAGAACAACAATATGACTAGGCTACAACTACCATGAATTCCAGCTTTAATATGTTACTATAGTAACATACAAGTCTTATATTACTATATAAGAGTTTCTATGACTTGTGAGAATTAAGCTCTATAGCAGAAAAGTATGAGCAAGTAGTAACAAATGTAAATGGACTATATCTTTAGTAAAGTCAGATAAAGAGGTGATCAAATAAGCCATTCGTAGTAGACATGAATAATTTAATGCACATAGGAAGGCTTCTCATTGGTCATGATATATGACTATTTCAAACCTCAAATATAAATCACTTTATTAGACAAAGTAGAGTACTAATTGTATAATATAGATAGTGTATCATAATATTATTATTCTTAATAGTCTACATACCATACTGTAATATAATGTATGGATCAGTTAACTCATTGTTAGAAGGTAAGAAAGACATACATTCTACTCTTGTTATTACTATTCCTTCATCTTCAATGACATCCCACATAAGAAGGTATTTGTTTAGCTAAATTTTGATAGCCCAGATATTTATAGACAGAAGGATATAGTACTGCTATTACATTATATGATAATTTAACACTTTGTTTGTATATTTAAGGAAGTCACCAATAACATGACATTATCCCTTTAAAATACGACACATTTAGAGATAAAGATATAGTACTAGTACACCTAACATTTAAGAGAATAAAGATATAGTACTCCCACACTCTAACTAGCAGTTTATTATATTTAATGTTTACATAACTTACTGTGACATATAAAGGTGACAGACTATGGACCTATAGTGAACATGTAAAACACACATTTTACTCCTACACAAATAATATATATGTATTGACCATCATAATATTATACACAAACCTATCTTATGTAACTAGGTTAATACTTACTAGATATTTTTATTTAAGAATGCAGATAGGAAAGATGTGTATGATAACTGTCATAACATTTTAGTGAATAAGCACTTATATTGTCTTAACAAAGTCAACTTGAATGGAGGAAGCAATGTATAACAATAATAGTAACACATACTGTACAGCTGAATGTTTAGCAATTATATTATGATATATTCTGCCCTCAGTGATATCAATCCATTAAATAGAATACAAACAAGCAAAAAGCATCTTCATATCATCTTTACATCATATCATCAACAGACTACCTAAAACATAAATAGTTCACTAGCTACATTAAATGGAGCAGAGACTAGAGTATTTTTGAAATATGTATATTTGAATTGTAATAACAATGATGAGTACATCAGAGCCCTTAAATTTTATAAGTATCTTTCTGTCACTAATGAAATTAATAGTCATAACATTGATAACAATTAATGTTATGTTGAATTAAATACAATTGATAGTTATTGTATGTAACAATACAGATTATATTATATCACATTATAGCCATATAGCAATACTTCAGATAATAGTGTTATAGTGTATGAGCCACCTGTATTAAGAAATGCTACTATCCAAATTATAATCTGTCTTCTGTAAGGGCATATGTCAGTGTGTACAACATAATCATAATGTAGATTGACCTTCATTTAGATCCTCAAACATTCTGTTTTTGGATACCATCCTGTTATTAAGGTAAAGAGCAGGTGATGAGAGTTGATAACATCACAAGGGTCACTCTCCATGTCAGCAACTAATATTATATTTACTCTTTATTTCCTTGAATGTCATACAAAACAACATTACATGACTCTAGGTCAATAATAGACATTGAACAAAAAAAACAAGATAAGGTGCTTAGGTAGTCATAGAACTCCAATGGTGTGATGGTGAGTAGAATATCATCAGTATAACAACTAACAGTCCATCAGGGAAAACCTCTCCAAATAAGGGAGTAGGAAGAGTTTTTCAGACTCAATTATAACATACACCTATTATTCTCTGATAGTATCACCAACAAGTGACAGTGGCTCTGGATATATATGGCTTAGAAATTAGTAGATGGATGTATGATCAAAATTAATTAAGAGCTTTCATCAATAACAACAACCAATATATAGTAACAGGTCACATGACAAGTAGTTGTGTAACATATGTAAGAGTCACTGTAAAGTATTCTAGCATATTGGTCATGTTGGCAATAAATGTCAATTGTCTGACACATAATGTTCAAAATCCAACCACCACACTGAATTATGCATCTATAAATTAACATTTTAATGAGAGATTAATATCCTTTCCTCTGGTACTGAATTATAAACTGATAAAGACTTGATCATAGATGAAACTATTAATAAATAAATGTTAGTAAACTTCAAATGTCATACAAATATGTAATATATATTATATTTTGTGAAGTATGAAGATTATATTTTAAACTATGTAGTTCTATTAGTACATTAGAAGTACATGTACAGACACACATTTCAATTTTTAGTTGATGATATAGATAAAATAAATACACATTAAAACAGTTAACTTATTATATTGACACAAAGTATTAACACTTACATTTCTAGTTGTTCTCTAGTATGACTGAACACAGTACAACTATTGAATATCTTGTCACCATCTTTTTCTCCTGGTATACTACATTTTGAACAATAAAGGATATCAGAGAAAGATGTTGACAAGATATATATAATACTTATACTGTGAGTTACCTTTTTTAATATGTAATTACTTTATATGAGAGTTATCTATATCATCAAATAAATTGAAATGTGTGTCTGTAATTAGAACAAGCAAACTCTATGAAAGAAAAAAAATAGGCAGATGGTTAAATGAATTGATAAATGGGCTAAGTTAATAAACAGATATTATATCTCAATTTCTAAATGAGTACAAATTTACTCTCTTGATAAAAATTTATTAAAATTATTAATGTATTCTCCTCCTTTATTGTTTGAAGGTAGTATATCAGAAAAGATGGTGACAAGATATACAAATACTTGTGGAACAGCTGGCAAAATATTGAAAAGTAATAGTTCTATTATTGTTGTGATAATAGCTATTTATTGCTTACAATTAATATCCTTAAATTATATGGATTGTGTGATTAATCATTGACCTTTAGGTCTATGTCCTCTTACTGACACAGATGACATGTTTATCTTTTTTTAGATTTAATAATAGTATAATATCTTAAGATACTTCTTTTTATCTTGATATACGGGAAAGATAAAGTTAAAAGTGTCTGATGTCTTCAACCTTAACATTGGTAAGGCTGTGTTTCATTGTAACCCAATTTAATGATGTGTTTGGCAAAATACAGTCCCAGTATAATAACAGTATTTGATTTCTACTTTAGACAAAGGATAAGACAATTTATTTTGTAATTGTTATTGCTTCAGAATGTTTTCTTGGTAACCATAGAAACCATTAAATGTATACATCAGTACATCATGAGATCCCTGATAAATTAATATACTGTTAAGTTTATACAACATGTATATTCTTGTGTGTTTCCACTACGTGGTCACATGACAATATTAGTTCTATATAGTTAGATTATTATATGACACTATTGTTTTATTCATAATACATAAACAATAGTAATAATGATTAGGATAAGGTTTGTTACACAATATCTTTGATTAGTTTTGAAGTATAATTGTACTGAGGCAAATGTGAACATGAAAGTGACCCAAGTTAAGTTAAGTGACCCAAGGCCATGTGGTCACAATATGTGTACATTTGATACTCCAGAGTTCTATACTTCAGTAAACACGAGGTGTCCATATACATGGTCAGTGTAACAGGCATCTTTATAAATATTAACACTAATTCAGTAATATATTTTAAAACACTCTAATACATTACTTATGTTTGTTTATAATTATGGTTTATAATATATGTCATCAAATAAGAGTATAATAATATAATAATATAATAATATAATAGTATATATAGTATAATAATATTACATACCACCAATGAAATATGTCTTTGTTTCTTATTCTGAGACACTCTCCTTGTATAGGCTCACAATATGAAGTGAATAACTTCTGCTCCATTAGATACTACCTCCTTGGCAAATGTAGTAGCTTGTTGACGATTGGTAGATTTGTTAGATCCAGTTAATAGCTATATTAGGCAAAGATGAAATGTTTGACTAACTGTAAATCAGAGATAAGTGTATGTAATACATGATATCTACAGCAGAGATATTAGATCCTGAAAAATTCCATTTGTTCTACTCATGTATATACACAATCCTAATATAATTGCATATACATTATACATAGAAATAATACATTAACATCAACTTAATATAGTACATAGTACATACACCATATAGTATCACATAGAAATTATACATTAACATCAACTTAATATAGTACATACACCACATGTCTATAGTATGAGTCATTAGCTGTAGTCAAGTATTGTAGTATAAACAATATAACAATATTGAGTGTTTATATTGAGTATTTAATATAATATTATTAGATACCACTAATGAGATATGTCTTTGTTTATTTTGTTATGCTTGCAAAGATATTCTGTAGAATCTCCTGATATAAGTTAACAATATGTAGTGAACTAACTATTATCACATTCTTAACGTATAAACTTATTATATAGGTGAGAGTCTGAGACCAAGTATATATATATATATATATTATTTAGAAGGTCAAGAATCATCATTATAAACTTTGGAGGAGCTAAATTAAAATAGTTAATCCTCCCAAAGCCATATGTACAGTAAAAGTATTTTTAAAAAATCTATCAATACTTATCTATGATTGCACAAATTATCAGATGTACTCATTCACAAGTTAACCTAATACTAGTAGTGATAAACGCTATCATGTTTGTATTAACAATCATTATTTTGGTAATTTATGTGGAGATCACTGTGCATTTTACAATTGTAATATCTTAACAACAACATTAACAGAACAAAAGCACATATCAATAACAATTTACTGATAACATGTTGTGTTAGAATAACACGATAAAGTGAAGTTGATGTAATAATGTGTATTACACTAAAATCATATCTATAATTTGTAAAGATGGATCTTATGAAGAGAACATGGCTACTACTGATAATTTTAGTATCTATTATATTAAAATGTACAGGTATGATTATATTAATAACTAATGTACTATTTTATTTAGTTTTATTATATAGCTATTCAGTTCATATTTACTGCATCTCCTAACATTGGAGTCTATCAACTAGCACATTACCAATGTTCAGTAGATCATAATGGTGTGGGTATTACTTGGCTTGTTAATGGAACAGGTTCAGGTCATAGTGACATTGTTGAACTTGGAATTATTACAAATGGAGCAGGATCACCTAACTCCAGTCTTATCATACCTGGATACCCTCAATATAACAATACAGTAGTGAGATGTAATGCTTTTGGATCTGTGAATAGTAGCGATTATTTCAAATTTGATGAATCTACTCTGAGAATACAAGGTAATACACTCACTAATATATGTTATTATATCTCCTCTCATTAGGTGAACTACTTAATATGTAATGTACAAAGTCAGTATATAAACTGTTCTTGGTCTCCTCCCTTCTCTCTGGTATCCATACCTGGTTATATCATCAATGTTACTTATGGAGAAGAACTAGTCACACAGAACACTACACCTTCTACAACATGGCAGTACTGTCCCAGTCAATTTGGTACATATACAATTAGTGTAGCTGGTAATAACTCAGCTGGAGAAGGAGAGATAACTACTACATCACTACATGTACCAGGAGGTATTATCACTATGGTTACTAATGTACAATTGATCTCTTTCATTGTAGTTAACATAAGTAATTTAACAACTACCTTTATCAGATCAGTTAATAGTTGGATACTAAATATAACAATATATGATTTGGTAAGTTACATTATGATATCTCTAGATACATCATGTTTGTGATATTAGGAACTTCAACAATGTCCACATACAGTGGAGTCAGCTCAACTAAATATTGTTATATACAATGAAGATAATTCTTCTATTTTTTTAAATAATCCACTAATTCTAACTGATGAAGGAGTTATTGTTGTTACCATCTATATTGTAAATATAACTGAGAATAAAATATGGAAGACAAGAATGAGTTTATCATTATCAAGTGGAGCTGTTATTGATGTAACACAATCAACTGTACTAAGTAAGTACATTATAAATGACTTACAACTATCTTCTTATTCATTAGGTACATATGATATTAGTGAAGCTACCCTATATAATGACCTAAGTAATATTGGTAGAACATGTTACAGCTGTCATTTTATAAGAGGAGCTATTGTTACAGGTTGTCTTATTTCATTAACATCTTCTACCTACAGTACTAACATATCATTGATGTGTTCTTCAGTATGTAGTAGTACAGTAATTGGATGTACATATGATCTACCAAGTAGTATATATAATATGTATGTATATGATATTGAAGAGGAGGGTAGATTATCAGATGACTGGACAATATCATCTACTAATATCACTATTACTGGATTGGAACCAACTTACCCATTTCTTGAAAGGACTTGTCCTGTATGTTCCGTTTCCATGGTTACAGTATTACATTCTACAGAAAGATGTGACTGTAGGACTAGTAAGTAAAGGACTATTACATATAAGATATATAGTAATATATCTAATAATACCATAATTATTGGATTAGAACTAATTTACACATCTCTTTGTCTAGTGACTAGTTCTGTATCATATTCTGTCTCAATAGCTACAATATTAGTTACTACAAGTGTAAGTGAAACTTTAGGTAAGTAGACAATATTTTCTGTCATGTTTTTATTGTAAAAATGTGTAACATTCTACAGATTCAAAAATAAGTAACTGTGAGACAGGTGGATTAGGATTGATGACAGCTGGATTGGGAGGTATGAGTCAGTATTCGATACAATGTACATTACAATTAACAGATGAGTGTAAATATTACCTCATTAATAATATTAATAATATTAATTGACTAATAAATGTTTCTCCATGTATACTGTATTATTGTAATATATATAGGTAGTCTAGTGGGTGTGTCAGTTCTAATACTGGTATGTACTGTACTAGTACATATAGTGATATGTTGGATAAGAAGAACTAAGTCACTGAGACAAGGTAATACTAACAATGGGAATAGTTTGTAAATGGTATTATCTGTTGTAGGTACTGTACCATCTCCTGTTAATCCATTAATAGATATTGTCCCTCATCAAGTTATACCTCAATATGAGAATGTTTGGATATGATCACTAATACACTACCTACTACTGAACTAGAAATGAAGACATGTGCTGCATATGGTGTGACATGACATTAGTTAGTAATAGTGTGAGCAGAGTTATTGCTCTAAATTAGTGTGTTTATATACCATGTTATGGCACTGTAGTTATTATATGCTTTACACATCAAGTAGTCTCTTGCATAAACATATACACACACACATAATATTGCAAACCTAAACAATTTATATTATAGTTGATATTTTATGTTTAATCATATCTTTAATAATATTCAAGAAGACTTCTCAAAATCAATGACAAGTATATTTGAATATGTGTGTATGTGTCAAAAAAATATGATATCACCATGACCTCCAAAATTTGTAATAATTATAAGAAAGCCATTTATTTAATAAGTAAAAAATGACTGATTTACACTAATGATATAACAATAGATGTGTAATATTAAAACCAGATGACAAATGTTATAAGTTTAAATAAAAGAACACATCCTATGAGAATACAGATATAAATACAAATTAATTAATTATAATAAAAATATTTAATAGATTAGTTGTCTAATTGGTCAGCAAGTTCAGTTTCATTTACAGCTGGTAACCTCAATATCATTAACAATGTGTCCCAGGTATATGGACGTCTCTTAGTCTCATACCAGAGTTGGAACACACCAGTGATACCTTGATGGTTTTCTTCAATGTCATCTAGTTCAGATGGAGTTAGTGCTAGGGCAGTACCTATCTCTTGTTGTTTTGTAGTTACATGTGGAGCAACATAAGTAACTAGATCTTTATGAGTTAACTCTAATATAATAAATATAATATAATATCTACTATATAGTAAAGTTACTGACCTGCTGTCTTCTTAATAGTTAATTTATCACTTGTTTTATTAGACAAAGTAGAGTACTTATTGTCAATTGATGATATATGACTTGTTATGTTACCATTAGTAGCTGGTCCACTATCATCTTCACAGTATAACTGATATGGAGTTTCTAAAACTATTTTGTCCCATTATTGATGTATCATGTTCTGTACTATGTGATTCTGTAGAATTGAGATCAGATGCTGGGATAGGACCATTAAATGATGTCTAATGTAAAGGTAAAAAATATTATAAACATTACATATGTATAATATATATCATGATATTGTTTGAGTACATTTTGATCTGAAAATATAATAAAATTATCATAATAAAGATTATTTGAAGGTAAAATAAAGCAGTAGAGTTGGGAACTGACAAAAAGTAGAGGTATAAGAATATTGTGTAGCCTTTACTTAACAACCAGCCATACCATTTCTTATATTATTGGCTATGATAATGAAAATAACTGAATTTTACTATAGAACTGCCTGATATACCTTGAGTACCAGGCAATTCTATATTTGTTTTGGACCACATTTACCTGTAAAAATACAGGTATATCCACTTCTATTGTTTTATTCTACTGTTGCATGTTACAATTAACATAAACCACATGTTTTAACTGCTGATGCAAAAAGGTGTTCAAATCAATGAATGGAACATGACTCAATCATCTTTGATTAGAAGCATATTTGAATGTAAGTTGTAAGATCCTTCTTTCTTTAAAAATCTATATAACTCCTAGGTAATCATCACACATGGTTTAATTTTATTGTCCTTTCTATATATTACATAGAACAACATCACATCTTTTACATAGTTACACTATTATATTAATTATTATACTATTATTATAATTAAATCATTTTACTTCATTTTCTATTTCTTCAGATTTTTGTCCTGGTTTTGACAGTAATTCACTCTCTAGAGGTATTGTCATCAAATTGAATATATGTGTGCTATTAAAACAATTCATAATTATTAATAAACTTACGTCGTCTTGTATTGGTTCTGTTCAGAACTATCTTCATAACAATTACAAGTATCAACATAATAATAATAATAACAATCCACTGATGATTGCTAAACAATTATAAGAGAGATCATAATTAATAGACAAATTAAGCATACCAACAATAATTGTTACCAGTCGAACTCCATGGTCATCATCAACTATAGTAGTTAGCAATATAAACAGTTCTGATAATATTTATTCGAACTTACAATCACCAGAGTTTGTGTTCATTGTAGGTGATGGTGATGATACTCTAAATGTGGATGTTGGAGGAGGAGATAGTCCAGTCACTAATTGATTAATCAGTTTTACAGCATACTCAGAGGTATATGGTACATTGTTATAATCCATATCATAAATGTCACATTATAGTTACTGGTATATATTCCTGTCACACATTTACTAGCAGTACTGGTATCTACTGATGTTCTCACTATGGTAATATTACCACTGTAGTAGTCTGTTATAAGTGAGTTATATTCAATATAACATCCTTGTGATTGACTACCCTCAAGAAAATGACATGTAAAACAAACTTGTCCAGGGTCATCAGTTAAACTGCCATTTTGTACATCAAATGTAGCTAATAAAAATATTAATACAATTAATATGGTTAAACAAACTTACAAAATAGTTTAACTGGTAAATTAAGAGATCTACAGCTGTATCTTAATGTCAAAACACTACTCCATTTTTGTCTACCAGTAATGTCAATACTTATATTTCCCCCAATTAACTTATTTCCAACAAATCATCTACACTTCCATTAAAAATAAATGTAGTTCCAGTACTATTAGTTATATTGATAAATACTAATGATGGCTGTAGTGAATACACAGTCTAAATAAAATATATATATTAAAGTATATGATGTTTATATAAGAGAAGTTATCATACCTCTACAATATAGTTGATCAGATATGTGTCATTTGATAATCTTATAGGAGTCACATCATAGTTAGTAATTGTATCTATTAGTGTTAAGTAGTTGATAAATTGTCTACATCATTTACCTTCTGGTACTAGAACTGATGTAGTATTTATCTCTCCTTCTCCAGCTGAGTTATTACCAGATACACTAATTATATATGTACCAAATTGACTGGGACAATACTGCCATGTTGTAGAAGATGTAGTGTTCTGTGTAACTAGTTCTCCTCCATAAGTAACATTGATGATATAACCAGGTATGGATACCAGAGAGAAAGGGAGGAGACCAGGAACAGTTTTATACTGACTTTGTACATGACATATCAAGTTGTTGACAGCAGCTAGTTTACCTAATGAGAAGAGATATAATGACATATATCAGAGAGTGTGTTACCTTGTATTCTCAGAGTAGATTCACTGAAGTTAAAGTAATTATTACCATCTACAGATCCAAAAGCATTACATTTCACTACTGTATTGTTATATGAGGATATCCAGGTATGATAAGACTGGAGTTAGGTGATCCTGCTCCATTTGTAACAATACCAAGTTGGATAATCTCATTATTAGTAGAACCTGTTCCGTTAACAAACCAAATAACAGTCACACCAGTATCGTCTACTGAACATTGGTAATGTGCTGGTTGAAGACTTCAATGTTAGGAGACGGAGTAAATATGAAATGAACAGCTGTAAAAGTAAGTTTAGCAATATTATTGTTGGATAACCCCCTGGCAAAAAGTGCTTCTAAAAATTGTAAATTTTCTGGTGCCCAGTTTACAATAGTTATCTGAAGTCAATAAATATGGAAAGGCTATCAACATTATTGATTTACATACTTCCTTCAATTCTATTTTTAATTCTATACTGTGAGGTCCCAAAGCACCCACTGCCCCCACACAAGTCATTATTGCTTATGTGGCACTGATATCCTAACCACAAGCTAGTTATTGGCTGATGTGGCTATAATACCTAATCACATCTTACTTTGCACCCCATGCATGCCAGGTGGCCCTATAACCAGCTGGTATTCAGTGTTATTTACAGGACCATGTGTGAATTATATATATACAGGCTTATTTGTTTTCATTATTTAATATATTGTTTATGTAACTTTTGAGAGCAACAAATGAAATTAAACCGTATACTTTAACTGCTGACAAAATACGCAATTATTAACCCTAACCTACAATGATGGGTGTGACTGACGATGCTTGAAGCTTCTCACTAGTTTGTTCTTCTATATTTCTAGCATTCTATAGCTATTAGTATCCAACTGACACTGCTGCAAATCATGCAATATTTGTAGCTCTAGTCAGTGTTTCATTGTGACATTAGTATCTTCTATAACAATTAATTATAGGATGACCTTTTAAGCATAACCTTCTTTTTGATTGTTACTACGAAGTGGCACATACCATAGTGGAAATTCTTCACTGGTATAAAATTTTTTACAAAAACTATCTTATGGCTTTTAGAATTAAATTTTGTATTTATTTTTTGAATTTTGGGAGATTAACATGATGAGATATTAGAAGCTAGAAGGAACTATTAGTAGGCTAAAAATAGTAGGTATGTCTAGAAACTAGACTGCATTCTTTATAGAACTTAGTAATTAATGAACGTTCACTTACCTAATAAAGTGTTGGAACATAACATCACTATAATCAAAAACAGATAGGAACCAGGAGTTCAGTCTCGGACAAAGACATACCTAGTGTGATGGAACAATCAGATTGTAATATCTGCTTGCTATTGATAGTTATGCTGGACAATACAACAATTACACAAGCAATCTATAATAGATAAATACATGCTATCTTATATAATTACATCTGGGAGTATGGCAGACATGGGGCAAGCATTTACTGAAGTGCTTGAAGCACAACTTAAAGCATTCATAAAGAGCTTAAGCACAGCACAAGCATTTATGCTTCTAAAAAATAAGTGCTTGAAGCACAAATTCAAGCACTTAAAAAATGCTGAAGCACAAGCACAAGCATTTTTGACAAAAAAATGTCCTTCAAATAAATAATTCTTTTTATCTATGTCAACTTTTAAAATACTTCTTGTTAGATCGTATAAACATTAGTTATAGAATATAGTATCTACCAGTCGGCATCTCTCTGGCCTAAAGATCTTGCTTGCCACACTAAAAGCTGCTCTACTACATAAAAAGATACAGGAACTCCGAACACAGTTGTAGTTATATTTGCTAATGATGGATAAACAGACTGATAGCAAAAGAGTATTAATAGATGTGCTAAGTGCACAAAGAACTTGCAGCCTTTGTGCTTAAAAGTGCTTATAAGTGCTTTAAAGCACTAATGCTATAAAGTGCTTAAGCACAAGCACAAGCATAAATGCTTATATATAATAAATGCTTGAAAGCACCTCCAAGCATTCCAAAAAAATGTGCTTAAAGTGCTTTCAAGCACAAGCACAAGCACCTCAAGTGCTTGCCCATGTCTGGAGTATGGTGCTATAAATTTGTTTTGGTTAATAGAACAAGTTAGACTACTACAGGATTTAGAAGAATCCCTTCTTGGGGCTCAAAGTCTTTGATTTCTAATGTATTTTATTAGAGCTCATTTCTTTGCATAATTTTGTTTATCTATCTATCTATATATAAAAGATATATCCCCGTTATAATTATTCTAAGTTATAATAGTTACATATATACTTACCTGTACTTGAGCTTCTGGGAAAAAATTAAAATAAACAAAACAGACGGAACTAAACATCATCGTACACAAGTCTCTATATAAACACATGATGAGATCATGCCGATTATTCTGGAAGAAAAAAGACGAACTACTCAACTTTGCTGAAGTCAGCTTTGTATCCTGGCCATATAAGCTCATTTGCAATTTTAATACTTCTTGTATTACTATGGAAACGAGGAAATCAATCAAGGAAATAGATGTGTTTTTAAGGAACTTATAACGCAATCACACTGGCGAATAATTTTGAAATACAACGAGTAACAATATATTGATAAAATTTACAGTTGCAGGCAGGCTATTTTTCAAAATTTGAATAATACCCGTCAAAAATTTTATCTATGATTATAAAAGAAACAGTCAATGACAAAACATATCAGAATGAAGTATTATAGAATCCTGAAAAACAAGGCACAAATAAAGTAAATATATTTTCTCTATTACTCTGTACTGTTCTATTAATATAGACAAGAAGAAATAACAAATGGGAACCCTATACTAACATCCTCCTCTTGGATGAAAAGGATTGTCTGTTAACATTGATTACTACATATAGCTCTGTTGTTATTGATTTTCTTTCATATCAATTACATAAACAATAAACTGATAGTGTAGGATGTGTCATCTAGTTAATGATCTTGTAGACACATAGTCTATATATAAAGTTAAATTAATTACAGTTGTTTATAAATTTATCTGTATGGTTTTTAGGCAACAATTATAGATTGGCACAGTACTGTAAATCATACTTTCTGTCAATAATCAAAAATTAATAGCCATAACAATGTTATGTAGAATTACATAGTTATTGTATGTAACAGTATAGATATATTATATCACACTGCAACCATATAGCAATACTTCATGATCAGGTCATAGTATTATGGTATATGATCCACTTACATGACACCTTATATAAGTATGAAATGCTATTATCCAATCTTACACTGTCTTTTGTAATTAAGGACATATGTCAGCGTACGTAAAAGAATTTTAACATACATTATTTTCCATCATAGTGTACAAAGCCACCTGTAGACACACTTATATTGTCCAATCATAGTCTGTCTTCTGTAAGAACATATGTAAATGTATACAGCATTATTATAATGTAGGTTGACCTCATTTAGGTCCTCCAACAGTCTGTTTTTTTTTTTTTGGACAGCATCCTGTTATTAAGGTAAGAGGAGGGAGTAAAGGGCTGATGACATCACAGGGCTAGTCCTGCTATTGACTAATATTATGTTAACTCTTTATGTTCTTGGAATGTCATACAAGATAACAATACTATATGACTCTAGTTTATAGACATTGTACTAAAACAAGATACGGTGTAATAGAATTCCAATAGTGTGAAAATACATAATGGAGATTATGGAGTAGCAATAGTATGGGGTTTGCTAATAAACTGACTGCCAGCAGGAGGTTTTCCTCAAACCTAAGGGGAAATATACTATATTTGTGAAAGTGTATGAAGAGTATTTTAAACACCCTACAATTGACTGAGGTTGTATATGGTTTTGGTGTCCCTGATATGGTCTAAATAGGTATACCAAAGAGAGGGCGAATACTTGTACAGTGTTCAGTCCTATTGGCAACAAACTGTTATCACTAGATGAGACAAGTAATTCAACAGTGAAATTCAATTCCATCATGAGATTTAAAAAGTTCAACCTCATATTGTTTATTATGAAATTATCTTCTGCTACACTACAATCCTATCACATAACAGACACTTCTACATTGGCCACACTTAATGCATCTTTGTTACACCTGATAGTCCAAAGCTCTATAAATGGAATAAATAGTATATGTATTAATGACATTATAGTGGCTTCACATTGAAATGTCCTGTTTTTTTATGAAGTTTTTTTTTTTTTTTTTTTTTTTTTTTTTTTTTTTTTTTTTTTTTTTTTTTTTTTTTTTTTTTTTTTTTTTTTTTTTTTTTTACTAAGGTAACATAGTAACATAACATAACAGGCCTTTTCCTCTCTGGTCACACTGGCATGCAGCTGTCTATATTTAAGTGCTTAAGTCCTTATTAGAGAAAGCTCTATGGTATATGCCCCAGTGTTAGCTGTCTATTGAGTTGTTGCTCTAATGTATAAACATGTGGAGGAACTAAAAGCTTTAGTCACATTTAACCAATTGGTAGCTCTGACTAACTCTATAGAATGGAGATACAAATATCACACTAAAGGACACTTTATAAGTTTATTGCCCTACTAATACATCTAACTGTATATAGTACACCTGTAATATGATATATCTTCAAATAGTATATATATATTGGTGAGTACATAATAACACAGCTGACAGCATTAATCACAACCATGTATGTACATGTATATACCAAATACAGTACATATATTAAACGTATGAAATGAAAAGTTGTCAACAAGTTCTACTACATCCTATAAACAAGATACATGTCTGGACAGTTTCCTAACTGCCAGCTCCTAATTTACTAGAAGTTTATAGTCTAAGTGTATGAAAGTTTCTATAAATAAATAAAACATAGAAGATGACTCATAAAGCAACACAAGTAAACTAAAATAGTTCACTATCCACACTAAAGTTTGAGCAGGACTAGAGGTATCTTTTAAAATATATTTGAATTAATAACAATATGATGAATATATCAGAACTTAAATTTTATAATTCTTTCTATCAATAATCAAATTAATGGTCATAACATGATAACAATAAATGAATAAATACAAGCAATAGATTAATATTGTGACAATACAGATATATTCTCATTATAGCCATATAGCAATACTTCAGGTAATAGTATTAAAACTATGAGCCACCTGTGTGAACATATTATAGTATGAAATCATCGTCTGTCTCTGTAAGGACATATATCAGTGTATATAAACATAATCATAATAATAGATTGACTTTATTTAGGTCCTCCTCTAACAATCTGTTTTTGGACAGCATCCTGTTACTAAGTAAATAAGAAGTATGAGGGTTGACACATCTCAAGGTCACTCCTCACATGCCAGTGACTAATATTATGTTTTACTCTTGTCCTTGGAATGGTATATAGAATACAATCTAAATGACTCTAGGGTGATAATAGACATCAAACTAAAATGATAAGATACTTAAATAGCCATTGAAAGTTAACCCAATGAATTTCAAGTGGTGCGAACATTGCATAAAAGAGTAAATCTCATCTGTATGGTTTGTCAATGACTGACAGTCAACACAGGGAAACCTCATCCAATAAAGTAGAAGGAAGAGAGTTTTCCAGACTCAATATAACATACACTTATTGCTCTCTGATAGTATCAGCAACAAGTGACATAGCCTAGGCTATATATGGCTAGTAGATGGAAAATCCAACCACCACACTGAGTTGTGTGTCAACAGATAACCTTTTGATGTTGAGGTTACCAGGGAGATAAGTTTAAAGGAGTTTGATTCCTTAGTTCTGGTAGTGAATTAAAAAAACTGATAAAACATCTGACCTATCATAGATGTAATTATCAAAGAAATAATACATTTTAGTAACATTAATTACTGTCATACACATGTAAGTATATAGGTTGCAGCAGTACTGTAAATCAGATATTGAAGTAGTACCATTAATGAAGGACCTTGTCTTAGAAAAAAAACCTATTAATAATTAATTATTAGTTGCACTACTATGGGACATGCACAAATTACAGATATTTACCTAGACATTAGATATTATATTAGATATATATATGACATTATATTAGATATATGACATTAATAGATATTATAGGATTTATTATTATTAGATATTATGTGATATGTATGAGAAGATGTGTGGCACTTAGTAGGCTACTTATGTCATATCAAGGTTATTGTACTCTTTTAACTGGGGGGTACTTTATGTCTCTCTTTCCATACTATCACTCAAACTGAATCTAGTGTAAATATTCCACAATATAAAAGCTCACATATTTATACATACCAATCCTGTTTAGTCAAAAACACAATAGATAGATACCTAATCTAATTTATTTACACTCTTCTATGTGAGACAGAACAACCAAATTAACTAGACTATACAATTACCATGAATTGAAGCTAAGAAATATGGTACATATAGTACACATAATGAGTCTTAGTTTTAATATAGGAGTGTTCATGTAATGAGAATTTAAACCCATTCAAAAAAATTAGTTAGTGACAATAAACAATGTAAATAGACTGTAATGAATAAGTAACTCAATTATTAAAAGACAAGAAAGTAGATGCATTCTAACATTGCCTACATTTCACCTTCAATGCACATCCCAACATAAGAAGGTTTTTGATGGAAGACAAACTTATAATACTACATCATCATATCATAGTACTATGGAAACCTTAGTCAGCATGTTATTAGTAACTTATAAACTTACTACATCATCTGATAGTCACTAATATTAACAAACATACACATTATAAATTTATACTTGTGTTACAATATAATAGTATTAATATTATCATTATGGGTAGTTCTGGAAGTAAGCAGGCTGTAAAATTGATTATATAGTAATGTGTGTTGCTATTTTCTACTCACATTTACAGTTTAATTTGATATTAGAATGTCAATTGTAAATTGAAAATGAAAGACCAGAAGCTTGAACTGTTTTTGAACTTGTATTATAGACAAATGTGTACCAAGATTAATACTTATAATAATTATTAATTGTACAATCTTTATATATATCTACCTCCTGCTAGTTTCATCTATCACGTTTTATATAAACATATACTTTAATGAATATAATACACCATTCAATTTTCTATAAAGGAGTGACATAATGGTTAATTAATGGGTGTGGACACTACTTATCATGAGTTTATCTGTTGATATAGTTACCCATAGAGCGTTTCTGTTACTAAATGACAGATTTCTGAAAAAAAATATTTGAACCTTGGGTTTGTTGTTGTAACTAGGTAAAGAAGCAGGACCTATCAAGTTGTTATAGTACTAATGAAGAATCCAGATCTAATATTTGAACTAACATGGGATTAAACTTTAAACTTGAATGGTTACTATAAAAGAATTGTGATTATTAAAATACCAACATTGTCAGTTTTCTACACACACATACAACACACTACAATATACTATTTGGTGTATTCTATTGACCCTTACTGTGTAAAAGTTTGTAATTCAGTTCCAGAGAGTTGAGACATTTATAGTCCTGGTAACCTTAATTTCACTGTTATATCAATACAAAACAGTATATCTGATAAAAAGTAAAGTTTGAGCAGTTTAAAAATTAAAACATGGCAGTATATCTTTTACTTAATTAATTGTCAACACTAAATAGTTACTTAATAATTGATAAGTCAACAATACGACATTTGAATTGTATTACATAATAATGATAAATAACTGTTGGATAATATGTCACATTACACATAATGAGACACATCCTTATTTATATACAACCTCATATTACAATAGAGCAGTATTATGATCATTTAATGTCTTTTTTATTAACTTCATCTGAATATTTCCAGTACTCCCATTGTATCTATATCTGTTTACCTATCGATATGACAATGCTCAGTGATTAAGAAAGTGTATTTAAACTTACTTTCTTGGCTCTGTATACTATACTTACTAACTTATAGTCCCTATGATAATTAATAATCAAATAAGGTCCAAAAACTATTGAAGTCAAACATTATGAGTAACTAAGCAACTTAAAACATGTGTACATGTACGATACTATAATAACAGTGGAGTAACTCCAGGCCATATAACAGACCCTTTTCATCTCTAGCCATGCTAATGCAGCTGTGGTACTTTGATGAATCTAATGTGATATTACAGGAAGTTCTAAACATATATGTCCACTGGTAGGTCTAATGATTGTTGCAATATTGAGGTTTAATGTACTACTGTATTATAGGTACTGGAGAATGGAGAGTAAAGGTGGAATGGATAGATTAACGTATTTTATACTGCCTACTAATGGTGACATGACAGGTTAGATATCATCATCTGACAGTTCAGTACTCTACTTTGTCTAATAAAACAAGTGATAAATAAACTATTAAAGAAGAACAACAGGCAGTAAAACCGTTACTATTTAGTAGATATTATATTCATAATTATTATATTAAGAGTTAACATATAAAGTCTAGTACTTAGGTTGCTCCACATGTAACTATAAAACTACAAGAGATCGGGTACTTATCCACTAGTACTAACTCCATCTGAATTAGATGAATTGAAGAGAACCCATCAAGGTATACACTGGTGGTGTTTCAAATCTGGTATGAGACTAAAGACGTTCCATATACCTGGGACGCATTGTTATGATTGCTTAGGTACTAGCGTGAATTATATGAACTGAACTTGCTAATCAATTTGATGTTTGAACTACATATACAAACTATATTGAAATTTTGTGTGTGTACATTATATTGTTATATGTGAGGGTGTGTAGCTGTCCATCCTTTGTTTTACGATGTACTCCTTTAGCCTCATTTGGCTTTTTATATGTACAATAATTAACTATGCTAACTGCTATTGTATATATAATGTACCAAGTATGGATGAGATTAGGAAAAAGATAAATGTGTCCTTTTCTCATGTGTGGACCTACTTTAACTAGAAGTTCCCAATGTGCTGGTCCATTTTGTTATGTTTAAAGCCTAGATGACAGTATTACAGCTAAGATAAGGATCAAAGAAAAAGA
>NW_024533421.1:0-41792 GCF_016097555.1 Gigantopelta aegis | reverse complement strand
TCTTTTCCCAAATAATAATCTATATAGGGCATTTAAACAAATTTTTCCAATTTTAAATAGTTTTAACTATTAAATAAGCTTGCTTACCCTTATCCCAATAAATATATTTGTATTTGAAATTGAAAGTACTCAAAAGGTGTCTTTAATACCTGAAAGAAATTATTTATCTATTTTAACTTTCTAAACAGGTTTATAAATATAAAATGTTAAGAAAGGTTATATGATGAGAAAAGGGAAGTTAAATTAAATTGTTAATGATATTTAAAAAGGAATTAAACCCTTCTTTTTTTTTTTCTTTTTTGCCTTCATTTTCAGGTTTATGACAAAAATATTTTTAAGTTTCAGCATAACCCTCTCCCCCTGATTCCCCCCCCCCCGGGATAATATATAAGGTCTTGATTGGGAAGCCCCAAAAGGGCTTTCCCAATCTGAAAATTTGCACATTTTAAATTTCAAAAAAAAATTTATAAAATGTCAATTTAAACAATTCCCTTCAAAAAGGGGGGTTATTCGCCTTTTCCAGGCATTTTAAGGGGAATCAACAAAAAGAGGTAAAAAGTATGGTTTAACAATTTAAAATTTCAATAAAAACCCTCCCAATTTTACATGTTTAAGAAGGCCAAATAAAGGCAAAAAACCAAATTTTGGGCTCTTTAATATATAATCAAAATAATTTTATTTTAATAAACATTAAAATCGGGGCAAAATAAATTTGAATTATTTAAAAAAGAAAGGGGTAAGAATATTAGAAAATAAAATTAATGAAACCACCTTTTAAATTATTTCTTTTCAATAAAACTGTTTTTTATAAAAAAAAAAAAAAAAAAAAAAAAAAAAAAAAAAAAAAAAAAAAAAAAACCCCCCCCAAAAAAGGTTATTTTAAAGGTTGAAATGGTCATATATATATACATTCCCCCCCCTATATAATATATAATATATATATATAGAATGATATATTATATAACTACAGCATAAAATTCTATGGACAAGACTTAAGTAAATGATATCTAATGAAGACATGTTTTCATACATTTAGAAAGTAAGGCTATGTAACCATGTGAAAGGGCCTTTATTCATTAAATTAATTTTGAAGATATAAATAACGAAACATACAAATATAATACAAAAATACCAAGGACAAATACAATCCGAAAATACTCTATTAGAGCCAAAGAATTTACCAACCAACAACACAATCCAAGTATAAATAAACAAACAACTATTTTCACAGATTTTTCTACGGCTATATTTAATATAATTATATGTTGGTGATTGCAATGGCAAAAAACGTATTTTTTAAAGAAATTAAAGAAATAAAGATTTTTAAAAGTTGGTATTAACAGAAATACATCTAATACTCAAAAAATTATCAAATTACTGGTGTATCTTATTTTTATAAGAGACATATATTCATTCACTAATTCATAAAAAACCTAAAAAGTAACAAAAGAAAGAAAAAATCATTCTTCAATTTTGAACGAAAGGAACGTATACTTTACTTTCAGCAACTGACAAATTGCCAACAGAGGAGCTTGTACAGCCATTATTATTGTGCTCCAATTACACAATTGGTAGGTTGTTTGGTCAATCCATAACTGGAGAACTTCAGAAAGCCCTTTTTCCATCAGAGTTGAAGTTTTGTTGTAATGACATTAGGGCACCATACTCTAATTTAAGTGCTCTCCAAGTTCTTGCCCATTTATTGCAATAGGAGTTAATAAGCGAATGAGATCCAATTTTATCTGGTTTTGTTCTCTATAAAATAGCAGATTTTGTAATAATAACTCAACAAAAACATACATTGTATATTTAAGTTCGGGACTGTTTTACATATAATAAGTAAAAAGTAGGATTTTTCTAAATTAAGGTTTGATGGTAGTATCAAGTACCAACCTCTGGTGTCTGATGTATGCAATAAAAGAAAAAACACAAATTATTTCAAGAATTTCATTGGATCAAGCATCCACACGTTACTTTAAATTTTATTGTCTTTTTTCAGGATCAGTTTATTGGGTCTTACAATTGTTTTGGAAACATAGTTGTAATTTAGTTTCTCTGTTTTGGAAGGTTAAGTTTGTCTTAGTTCTGAGTTCTTGTTTCCTTTATTTCTCTTTTGTTTTTGTATATATACTATGATAAATTATCCTTCAAAAAACAAGCGATCACTTTATGTTGAATAACTAAATTATATCAACGTACACGGCGAAAGTTTGTGTGTCTATAGTAATAAATTTAGCTCAATAACTCACAAATCATAGACACCAATAGATAAAAATGGACCATACCCTTATACACACACATGTGTGCAAAACAATCTTAGGATCACCTAGCATGTGCCAGCAGAAAAATCATCAAGAAAAAATAAACAGCATTACCAAAAAAATTAATGTTAATATTTTAACATAATTGTTTTCACTTATACTGTTTATGTAGCTATATATATTATAGGTACTTAAATTTCTCTCCAGTAGACTAAATAACCAAAAAACTTACCACTGTCTTTGGATTATGAACTGGTGACTTTCTATACCCAACTTGTGATGTAGACTCAGTCACATCTGTGATAAGAAGTGTGATATCCACGTTTTAAATATATAATATATTAATACACATATATTTCATAATTAACTTTCTGTCCTATTATGTATTTAATAAATGAAGGGTAATTTTTTTTGTGTATTTTAATTTGACATATTTGATTATTCAAAAAATGAAATCTAGTAAAAACCATATGTAAAAATTATGTACCAGGTAGTTAAGTTAAGCCTCACTATGGTAAAATAAAGTTTACCTTCTAGACTCTCTTATTTTTATGAACTAGACGAAGTTTGGCCCATATTTTTCAGAGCCTCGATAAAATCTGCTTTGGTTGCTTTCCTCCTTGTAACGCATTTCATTAGCATATCTTTACGAGCTGGTCCTGATTGGTACTGATTGTCATTTTTGATATCCTTTAGTACTACATTCTTAATACCCCATAAAAAATACCTAGCATTTCCCAGTCTTCAATCTCTCTTGCCACTTTTGTAAAGGAACTAGATGACTCTCATCTGAAAGACAAAAAATAAAAATAAATATTTAACATATTTCATTAATAAACTGAAATAACACTTTGTGTACAACTTATAACTTATCTAGTTTAGATGTAAGCAGCAATAGATTTTCAGTGTTAGATTAAATCTCTCAACATTATGTTCAAAAAATGTGTATTAATGAAGGAAAATTGTACTATGGAAGTCATCACAGTTAGTCAGTCAGTAGTAGAGGGTCAACATGATAGTTGGTACAAGCTGTAACTCACTTAATGGTCCATGTGGTATTGTAGTGCTAATGGGAAACTGTTATTGAACTCTCTCTAGTAAAAAACAGTATTAGCAGTAAAACCACATAGGTCAATATAAATGATTTCTATATAAACATAATAAATTTAAGGATAGCATAACTTCCTAATTAATTATAAAAGTACAATGCTATAATATGAACTTTACTTACCAAATTGCATAGTGTTTTGGAAGGAAGACTAACAGTTGGAGTTTCTGTATTGGGACAAACATTAATGCTACACTTTAAACATTTTACATACCAATAAGCCAACAGGTTTGTCTTTTATTTGTTAACAGAAGTGTTGGAAGATGACTTTCAATACTGCATCTAACAGCTGGAGGATTCTTGTCCATTGATAGAATGACAGGGTGTAACTTGTGACCTCTTAACTGATGCTCTTGTAACATGGCACAGTGACTTTAGCATTTATTGCCCCTTCATCATAAGCCAGAATCTTGTGCAGGTTGCTATTGCTTTACAAATGACTTTACGAAGCTGAAAACAATTCTCTGTCAGACCATTATAGTACACCTCTATCCAGTGAATTGATCAACAAGTAGTACTGAACCAAATAGATCTTCTGAATAAAGTAAAACAGCAAAGCGCAACTGACAAGGGAAGGTAGGTGATCGACTATCTATAAAAAAAAACATGGCTCCTCCTTACGATTAACAAGGGCAACAATGGTAGCAGGATAATATACCCTATATGTAGTGTAATAGAAACATAATCACAACATCTCCAACAGGATCATTATAAAATGAAAATAATAACTATGTTCATTATTTTTCTTACCTGAGGTATTACTTGCCTCTCAAAGGCAATAATCATAGGATTCACATGTTTGTTGTAAACCCAGCTACAATGTTCTCTGTCACTTGATTAGGTGGTAGTACAACTGGCATGAAAAAGCGTTTAAAAGAAGTACTGGTGGAAAGAGGAGCAATAATACAAAGATGTTGTAATAACTTTAGAAGCTCAGTTTTTGTAATAATTCAGAAACAAAAGGAAAAACAAAGCTTATCAAGAAATAAATCATCAAACACATCCTTTATATTACGAAACATTTTCAAGAGTCTGGTAACAAGGACTGACTCTCTACTTGTAAAATATCTCCTAATGAGTTGACAAATGAAACACTTATCAAAGCTGAAAGCATATCAAGAAGATACTGAGGATTAGTGAAGATTATATTTGGAAGAACTAATGGAAAATACAGAAATAAGGCCCATGGAATTTAGGTGAGTAATAGATCAAGGAATCATCTCGATTCATGTTAAAGTTAACTCCTATACTACAACAGGAATCCAATGAGACCATGCCATGATCCTGTTGTGATGCTTCCTCTTTCAGACACATTTCAAACATATACCAACGTACAGGTATCGGGCCAGTGATACTATGTCCTTTTGACAAGACATGATACATTCACGAATAAAGGATGACATCTTCTTACGACCCAACAACAAAGATTATCAACAGGAAATATAAGCTGTTGTGGATTATTGTTATAGAAAATGAAGTGATCTTGAAACTCATGAAGAGTAGATAGAAGTTGTTCATTCTTTTAGATGTAATGATTCAAAGGGATTTAAATTGTCAAACCTTTACCTTGTCATAGTAAGTCCCAACAATCATTGATTAGTGGTAAACGCTTGTTACCTCCTACAACACCAGCATTCTTAGAAGCAACTATGAGCATACCAAAATGCTCTATAAGCTGTAGGTGGGTCATCTGTAGCTCACTGGGTAGATTAAGCAATTTACCATTCAGCGAGTAACTAAACTTAGGCTTTCAGAGAGACTCTCTGTAACTTTGTGCATATAGTTCAAGGTATTACCACGAATAAACGCACGTGACACATCAGCAAATTGAGGTTGACCACCACTATCTAAAATATTTATCCATGTGGTTTTCATGGAGACCTCTGAAGTGCTTCTCTCCTCAAGTATTTCCTCATCTCTTTAGAATAGTGGTGAACACTAGTGTTGAGCTTAGAAAATGATGTATCTCTAGCTGTACTGGTAATAGGAACAACATAAGTGCCTGCACTCTCAGAAGAAAAGTAATTATCAGTTGTCATCTCATTCGTAGAAAAATTAATTTGTTCAAGAGCGTTGTTTTGTTATTGGGCTTCTGATTGTTCATGGTATCATCATAGTAGGCTAAAAAAAATCAATTGATAACATGCATTACTGGAACTTACTGGTGCACAAGATCCTGAATCTTCTATGGTGGCTCTCTTCAAGTGCACGAACCAGCAATCTGAGAGCATCTTAAAATCAGATCAACACCATTAACCTTTCCCAGATTTTGCCCTTCATCATGTTCAGCCACTCTCTCTATGGCACGAATTGGTCTTGTTGCTAATGCATACTATGATGAAATTTAGGTGCAGGCAGTTGAACAACAATGACTTGAAGGATGTTTTACCAACACAAGGTGGTCCCAATAGAACCAGTCTCATGTTTGTGAGTCTAACGATGCGCATTGTGGGATACCTGTTTGAAAAACTTGATGTAGGTTCTACAGAGAAAAGAGAAAAATATTTTTATAAAATAAATATACTAAGGACTACAGAAAAAAGAAAACAGTTTACAACATTTTTCATTATAAAAAGTCATTTTTGATAGTATAGCTATAAATAACTGCTGGTATCCAATAGTATTGTATATTCATATTAACTGTCGTATAGCTACAAATATATAAAATATATTAAGTATACTTTGTATCAGAGATAGTTTAGCTACTTCTAAAACCACTACAAGGGATAGCATTAACCTGATAATAAACATGGAAATAAAACTAGGCCCACTCAACCCTATAGTATGCCTAACACACACCACAAAAATAATGTCATTGACAGATGCACTCTCAGAGTATTAATATTATTAAAAAACTTAATTATCAGTTTCCTTTCTTAATTCTAACCTAATAAAATCAACAATTTGACATTTATATATGACACTGGTATGGCATAATAATACTGTATGTATAATATTAATAAGATTTAATTATACTACATTGGAAAAATACCAATAACTACATATGTATCAATGTTTATTTGTACAATGTACACATACTTTCATCTGTTTTAATCTTCTCAACTAGGTGATGGTGATTATTACATTTTGCCAGATCAAGTGGAGTTAGGCTGTCCTAGCAAAGACAATAAAAATGTGTATACACATTGTAAAGTCTGATGTTTATTACATTACTCTTTCAAAATTACATAGATATTTTGAATAATGGAATACATATAGTATACTCAGTATATATGCATTAAAGACTACCAAAATAGACTACTAAGAAGAGGGGACCTAAAATACAAATTTATGTGAGGGCACAACATAAAGAATCCAACGAAACTCCCAGACTGACAAACATGTTGATGTACCAAGAAACATCAATATAATAATTATATATATTTTAGATATATAACTATCCAATATATGTATGGTTGCATATTGAACATGTGTGCACTATATTTTGTGAGTCTAAAGAACAAGCCAAATACAAGCAGGATAACCAATATCTAACATCATATTGGACAGAATATAGTATGATCAGTATTTTCAATATTATTGTTATATTAATGAGCACTATTGTTTGATATAATGATACTACAGTTAAAGGTGAAAATGTAATACATCATGTGAAATCACTAATCACTGAGAACTACACATACTGATTGTCAAGGTAAGTATTTATAAAAAAGAACATTAATAATATAACTTATTAATTGCATGACAAGAAGCACCCATATCGTATTAACAGTGATAGCTGTCTTGTATGACCATCATGAGCAGCCTAGATGCAAAGGAGTATTATTTTCCTAAATAATTAACCAAATAATGTATATAACATCATTACATCGATAAATGTCTAATATCTATAAATATTGGATAAGATTGAGCTGTATTTTCATGAATCAAATACAAACAAGATTAATCCAATATCCATATTGTGCTAGTAGCTAAACTGTTCTATAATGTTGAATTAACTTAAAAGTGCTCTGAATCTATACAATAAACTGTATTTTTGTACATTGGTAGTTAGAAGATCAAAGGCATTGATGCTGTCTAGTTTTTCAATGTGTTTACAGTGTGGTTTTCAACTTTCATGAAGCACATGCAATTATTCTTTGTTTGGGAGGTATTTTCTACTATATCCTGTTTACAGTTTACATAAAATATAATTAAAGGCACACCTAGTTATCTAATATTCTATTAGTGCTTAACTGAATTAGGTATTTCATACATCAAACCAGTTGAACTGTGGAAATACTACATACACTCAAGGTGAATGAGTACCTTTCCATGACAAAACCTCTACAAACTAGAGTGTTTAGACTTATATAAGCACATTGAAAGTTTACAAAGACGGAGTAAATGTATGTACAATATTGTATTTGCAGATGCTAGTAAAACATCTAACGTAAAGAAAAATAATAACTTTTAAAGTAAAACATTCCTCATTCAGACTAATTGACATCCAATCTAAAGTGTCCTGATACAGACGAGTCTTTTGGTTTTTAATTTATTCAATGTTTGTTAGTTGTTATTTACAACAAACACAAACATAGTTATATAGTTAACGCATACCTAACAAGGTTAGAAATAAGAAACATTGTCTTGTAATTGTTTTGAAAAATTTTTGATCAGGCAAAATCATTTAGAATGAAATGATTGCAGTGACTATAAGGTAGAATGCTAGAAATTAAATTTAATTAAATAGAGCTTGAAGCAAGCTAGCTTTTAAATTTTAGGCCATACATAATCATAGTTTTGTTCAAATTAAGGTTAGTTAAAATCATTGTGTCCTATGCATGTATGTTGGTAATTAAAGTGTCAGTTTAAGTTACCTGTAATTTTAATTGTTGTATATAAACAAATAATGATTGCTTATGCAATAGAGGTGATTGTATTTTAGGAGATCAGTTACTATTGTCAAAGTTACTATTTGTCTGAGGCCTCAACAATTCCAAATAGTATGGGTATCCTGAGTTATCAAACACTAAAACACTTAAAACACTGATCACAATAAAAACATTTAAGATCAAATGATAGCATGGACTATAAAGTAGAATCTTGGAATAAATCTTAAGTAAACAGAGGCAGAAATAAGTTAGCTCTAAGACTGCCAAGTCATATACATCATAAGTGTGCTCACAAATAACATTAATTATAGTCATTTGTTTCCACTTGTGTCAAATGTTAAAGTATGCAGTTTATAATTCATTTTTGTTTGAAAAGATAAGAATAGCAGTATTATGTCATCTAAAAGGATTATAGGGCTGCTGGCAACTTGTGTCAGGTAATAAAAAAAATTCTACAATTATTATACATGTATCTAGCATAAACATGAAGCATTAAAATATTTAAAAGATAAACATTCTTGTAATGAGACATTATCATAATATATGACTTATAATTATATTCATATTTAGTTTAATGTCAATAGTGTCATAAAAGATACTGATAGATATATTTAATTAGAAAGGAAAATTGAAAAATGATTGATGACCTTTCAGGTAAAGATATTTTCTAATTATAATTATTATTCCCAAATTATAAACTTAATTTATATGTTTTTTCCTTTAAAATAATAAGAAAGTATAGTTTATTATGTACATTTGAAAATATAAAGGTATGTCTAATAACAAGTACAGTAATGTTGTTATAAGTATAATAAATATACATTATAGTACATACTGACCTTAGTAACAGCATCAACATATGCTCCAAGTTTTATTAACATTTCCCCAAAATCAGCATGACCTTGAATTGCTGCCAATGCAATGGAGTACGAGTGTACTGGATATAAGAGAAGTAGTTAACAATACAGTCTCAATTACATGTATATATTATGCTAGTAATTAACATTAGTATTACAACAAGAGTAAATAAAACAGTGACCAGTCCATTATTGTCAATACCTATAATCGTCTTGAGCACATATAGTCATTCTCTAACAAAATATTAAAGCACTGTTATTGTATTAAATAAGAAAATCATGTATTATCAACTGATATTATATGTATATGTACATGTACGTGTATCTAGATTGATAATATACATAATGATAATACTTCCAGTTTGTATGAAATAAAACTGAAAAGTTAATAAAGGGCTGGGGAAATACAGCGCCAATCTGCCTTCAAGTGTAGCAAAGGGAAGTAGTTTGTTATATAATTGTGGCCCTGCACTTATGGCGGTGACAAGAAAAAGTGGCATGACAGAAATTTACTTTGATTGAAGCAGAAACCATTAAAATCTTCCTTTGAGTTCTAGTAGTTGTTTCATTACATTGTTCGATTATTCTCAAAGAGTAAGTTATTTTATAGTATTTATAGTATTAGCATTGTTATTATATATAAACAACTTACTATGTTATGTTGCTACATGATATAAGTAACTTATATTATAAATTGGAGGTCTGTAGATGACATTTACAAGCCTCATGCTTTCAATACTTAGTTATAAATACCACAGAGACCTCCACCTTTATAAATAAACAATATTGAGAGATTACTATCATAAAGGTTGGTTTGGGGTACTAGATGTCCAGTGATCATTGCATAATTGATCATTGTATAAGTACAAAGAAATCAAAAAAAATCATTAAAAGGACTTATTATGATTCAATTAACAATTGACCATATCTATCGATATATTTAAATTAATACAAGCCAAATAGAGAAGGAGGAGTTATCAAATTTATACAAAAGCCATAGAGTAAACATAGACTAATCATTACGATTATAATAAACTAAATAATATAATGAACTATGAATTTAATTAATGTTTATAATAATAATATAATGATAATCCATTAATGTAAATCATTATGTATAATCATTAAATCAGTATCATTAATCACCTCACCATTAGTTGAATTAGGATCTTTAGCAACAGCCTCTATAAGGGCTGGTATAACTTTTGATCGACCAAAAATAGCTGCTACATGAAGAGGAGTTGCGTTTTGTCTAAATTAAAGTAGTGGAAGATAATGTTATTTACCTAATTCTCAATAACTGTAGACATTATCTTAGATTCAATATACTTTTAGTTTAGTTGTAAATAGCAACTGATGGTTTATTCAGATTTAGACAAAAAATGACGCTAGAGCTACTGAGTGTATTACTCAGTATATGATATATATTATTGTTAATATTGTGTATTATTAATAGGTAGGAAGTCTGTAAAAGTGGACGGAATAAGGAGTGGTAAAAATCTTAAACAAGCTTAAAGTAAAATGGGAGGCAAGGTATGAACATAGTAGCTTTGAAGGTATTTTATTTTGAAAACAAATCTATTTGTAGGGGTGTTAGTAAGTATTGATATCTTAAAACAAGACCCATTCTAGGTTTTTTATCCATAAACTAAAACATTTTTTTAGTGACTTCCATAGACTTTTTATTAGAATGTTGGTGGCGAACGGTCATACACTGAGCGTGCAACAATCTCATTATGCTCTTTACTGGTCTTTGGCTCACGCTTATATACAGTATACGGGAGTACCAGAATAGGTGGGGCAAAGGGACTAAATTCCTAACATAAAAAAGGCTGGTTGGTGGTAGTTTAAAAATCCAACTGCTAGTTTATTTATGTTTGACTGAAGTAGTAAAACTCCCTGGTTGTTTTGACTATTTCGTTGATTATTATAGGCAGTAGACTGTTAAAACTCATATGTTTTAAAAAACAATTTAGGTGTGTTCCAATTAATATCACCCCCCCCCCCAAGTGTGAGAGAGGTGGGTGGTAACCCCCATAACCCCCCACAAAGATCCGAAAGGCTCCCTTGTGTAGAAGCAAAACCATGAACCTGAGAGGCAGTACTGAGTGAGCCCCTATAAGTATAATATTGTTACATTCCTAGTGGGCTGTGTGGTATGTTTAGCCAACTCTATTTTATTTAGTTTTACAAGTTACCAGATTAATATTGGAAAATAATTGTAGGACTTTGTCAGTTCCTACATTTAATGATATCATATTCACAAATTGTATTACATTTTAAGCTAGTTAATTTTTAGTGAATTATTGGGAACATAATTATATATTTAGTTATATCACATTGTGTTTCATAGTTTCTTTTCTTTATTATATACTGGTAGATTGAGTTTTTTCTCTTTATTTTAATGAATATATTAATAGAATATACAACAAGGAATTGCTATAATTTTAAAGAACAAGAAATGCATATATGTATAAATCAAGCCAAAATAGTTAATTCACTCATAAATCATCTGTTGCCTAGGAATTGTATACACTCTTGCAAATTCTATACCCTTGTCTGTTGAGTCTCATTCCAGTGAAATCTACTTGTAAACAGTGCCTTAAGAATAAATAACTATCGTAATGATTCATCAAATGGTTTCCAAAGCTAGTTCTGTAAAAAACAGTCCTTACCTTTCAATAGGTTATCCTTATTAAGCAGTTACTTAATTCACCCAACTGTTACTTTGATGCATTCATATCTCCAAGGTTTGTCATGATCAGGAGAATTTTGAAGCAAAGGTGGAATTCATGTTAGATTCTGTCATGCAGAATGTAATGACAACTTTAATGAATCCAAAAGACACCATACCAATAATCCAAATGAATGCATAGTGTACATAATTTCATGTAAGGATTATGGTAAGTATTACACGGACAGTCTGCAAGTCCCTTATGTGCACTTTGAAGGAACACAAGAGAGCCAGTTGAAAAGGGAGATAAGGTTGCCTCAGCAATTGCTGAACACATATAGGAATGCCATCATGATATGGATTGGTAAGGAGTGAAGTCTTGAAGAAATTGATATAAATTGCTTGAGAAGTATATGCAAGAATCTTAGAACATTTGTAGTCACCCAGAACTGAGAATTTGTTAGTTTGCCAGAATTATATTGTTCACTTTTTCAATAACTTCATATTACTATTTTATTGCTTTATTTTTAAAAGTTATTTGCTTTTACAATTCACAATCTTATCTTTTTTAGGACTGATCACCTCCCACACACATAATTTACTGCTCATCTTAATTTGTTTGTTGCACTTGTGCATTGTTTATTTTGTTGAGATATTATTTTTGAGCATTGTTTATATATTTTTGAGAAGTTCTCTACTCTTTTTATGCTAACTTTTTGATATCTTTGTTGTTTTATTTTCATGTATGTTCTTGTTTTTATATATGCATATATATATATATAATTATATATATATATATATATATTTACTTTATTAGAAAACCATTGAAAAAGATAGCATTACTAAACACTGAAATATTTGTTTTTAATGTTTAGGAATGAATTTAAATTAAATTTTTAATATCATTGATTGACTCTTTTTATCACTATGACATCCTATAAATATTAAGAGCTAAGTCATGAAATGTTTGGCATTAACAATGAAACGTTTTTAGGGGTAACTGCTATTGTTTCTGAAGGATTTCAATCACTGTGTTGATACTTTGAGCATCTATGGAAAACCAAACACCATTCAAAAAACCATAGAACATTTTTGGCTAACTGCATTAACTTTAGTTCTGCTTTTTGAAGTTTGCAACATACCTGCTGCTACCACGTATGCTCAAGGACATTGCAAATATTGTTACTGTAACAAATCAGGGCTGAGGTGTGTTGACTGTCTGTTGCTTGTGTAAAGGTCTTGTGAAACAAACCAATTGAGTTCCTGAGTTGTGATCGAAAGAAGCTAAATGTTTCTATCATCCATTCTCAAAATGAAGTAAATGGTAACTATACTCTGGTAAATGGTAACTTTGCTCTGACTGAGTTATGTTTCATAGAAACAGACTTGAAAATGCCAGTAGTTTTCCTACAGGTCCTTCAAATTATCTCCTACCGAATTGCTTATATATCTCCCAGAATATCCTAAGCTCCCTTCCCCTAACTTTATTTGGGTAATGTAGATGGTGAAGAGTTTAAAAGAGTATTAATAATGTTTATAAGAAATCATTCACTGAAATGAAATAGTATTAAAGTCCCCTCTGGCAGAGCTGGAAAAGCATTACATCTATGATCAGAGTAGCAAATCTGCTTAGATCTCATGCTGATAGATGAGCAATGGAATGTATTGCTGTAGTAACTCTATACATGCATGTTTATTTATGTGATGTAATGTGTTTTGTAATGATGTAATGTGTTTTGATAGTTTCTCTTTTATGTAAGTCGAGTTATTGTTTTGTTCAGAATAATAAAGTTATAACTGAAGTTATCACAGTTGGCGATGAGGTGAAAATCACTCAAAATGGCTCTTCATGGTTCTGTATCTCCATTCGATGCAAGTACAGAGACTTGGTCACTTTCTGTCAAACGGCTCAAACCAGTATTTCATTGCAAAGATGTAGTAGATGCCAACAAGAAGCGCGCTTATTTCTCTCTGCTTGTGGTCTGAAAACATACAAACTTGTACGCAGCTTAGTAGATGATGCTCCTGATTCCAAATCGTACGATGAACTGGTGAAACTAGTCAAAGAGTTTCATGATCCAAAACTGTCTGTTATCGTTCAGTGGTATAAATTCAATTCTTGAGTCAGGGCAATGGACGAATCAATTTGTGACATATATTGCAGTGTTATGTCAATTAGCCAAGCACTGTGATTACAAAGACACTCTTCAAGAGATGTTAAGAGATAGGTTTAGTCTGTGGTGTAAATCATGCAGGCATTCAAAGAGATTACTTGCAGAAAAGGATCTCACATTCATAAAGGCTCTAGACATAGCTCAAGCCCTAGAAGCTGCTGAAAAGGGTACCAAAGATCTTACTATACAAGATACTACTCAAAATTGAGGTCAAGGACTTAATTACACTTCTCAGGAACGTAACCAACGATCGAAATTTACTCCACCTCATACTAGTAAGCCATGTCACAGATGTGGAGGTAAAACAGTCACCCACAATCTGTCGCTTTAAACTGGGACTTCGACTGTCCATAATTGTAAAAGAAGGGGACATATTGCTAGGATGTGTCGAGTGAAGAGCAAACAAGACACCAAACAAAAGAACTCTCAGCGAAATCACTTCGTATCAAGTATTGCAGAGGAAAAAGTTACTCAAGAGTCCTCAGAGGACGAGTCATATGCTATATGTTTACAGCAAGAGGTAGCTTATCAAACCCACTAATTATACATGTGAAACTGAACAATGTTTTAGTACCAATGGAATTGGAATAGGTGCCTCCCGAACTGTTATTAACAAATCCACTTACAAGAAAATTGGTGCTGAAATTGTTAGTCCTATTAAGAGTCAAAGGTCAAGTTAAAGACTTACACTGGTGAGGTATTCCTATACTAGGTAAAATTAATGTACATGTACAGTATGATGCAAAGAGGAGGGTCTGTCACTCCTTGTGGTTGATGGAGGTGCCCAAATCTCATGGAAGGGACTGGTTGGGTAAACTCAAAGTGAACCTAGCCACTATCCATAGTCTAGCACCTCAGACAACATTAAATGAAGTCCTAGATAGACCTCCCCTGTATTCTCTGAAGGCTTAGGTTGCATAAAAGGGGTCAAAGTTCAACTCAGAGTTTGATGACAAAGCTGTTCCTAGATTTTTCAAGCCTAGACCTGTTCCATTTTTTATTAAGAAAGAAAGTAGAGACTGAACTAGAGAGATTAGTAACCATGGGTATAATATCACCTATAGAGTTCTCTAAATGGGCACCCCTATAGTACCAGTACTAAAACAAGATGTCTCAGTTAGAATTTGTGGGGACTGATTAATCAAGTGTCACAAATTGATTCATACCCTCTCCCAGAATAGAAGAATCATTTTTCAGGTTATCTGGGGAAAGTATTTTTCAAGGTTAGACCTTCCCTCGCAAGCATACCTCCAGGTTCAAATTGATGAAGACTCATGACAATATGTAATTATAAACACCCACAAGGTATATTTAGATATAATCGATTGCCATTTGGTGTAGCAGCTGCACCTGCCATTTTTCAAAGGTGCATGGAGAGCCTATTACAAAGTTGTCAAGGAGTCTCAGTATACCTGGATGATATTTTAGTCACTGGGTCTACAGAAGCAGACCATTTGCAAAATCTTGATGTTTGTTTAAAGTAAGCTTTCAGCTGCAGGCTTATGTTTGAAAAGGTCTAAATGTTTCTTTCTAAAACCAAGCGTGGAGTATCTTGGTCACATCATTGACAAATGGGGACTCCACCCCACAACAGAAAAAGCTAAAGCTATTCAGGAAGACCCAAAACCTAAGAATGTGGCAGACCTTAGATGATTTTTGGGCATTATCAATTACTATAGTCATTTTTACCTAACCTTGCAGCTCAGTTAACACCTTTGTATGACTTATTACGCAAGCAGTCACCGGTGGTCCTGGACTACTAAGCAAGATACAGCATTTGAGATAGCGAAGAATGCTTACAAAAACACTCATTACTTGTTCACTATGATGATTCAAACCTTTAGTGCTGACTTGTGATGCGGGGATAGGTGCAATTCCTATCACACACAATGGAAGATGGCACTGATCGTCCAGTAGCTTATGCTTTATGAACTTTAACTGTTGCTGAAAAGAATATTCTAAGAAAAAGAAGATTGGCCATTGTTTTTGGTACTAAGAAATTTCATAACTATCTGTTTAGCAGACATTCATTATTGATCCTGACCATAAACCATTTCATTTTTGTTTAGTGAGAATAAGCAAATTCCTCAAAGGGCTTCATCTAGAATACAGAGATAGGTACTTACCTTAAGCTCCTACCACTACTCTATTCGCTACAAATCTGGAAAGGACCTTAGCAATGCTGACTCTCTAGTCGATTACCTAGACCAGTTACAACCACCTCTGACTGTCAGGTGATCTTATTATTTGTTAACCCATCTGTCAACTACAACATCTTTTTAAGTGCTATAAACATCAAGGAACTAACAGATAAGGATGCGTGCTGTCAAGGTTCGCCGATATATTCAGTCTAGATGGCTGTTAGCATTGATGAGGAAGAGATGCGACCATTTTTCCTCTAGAAAAATGAATTAAGTGTTCTTCATGGCTATGTGCTATGGGGTTCACGTATACTCGTACCTAAACCATGCGAAGTGACGTGTTTGAAAGAACTACATCAAGCTCATCCAGGCTCAAATAAAATGAAGGCATTAGCTCGATCATATTTTTTGGTGGGCAAAGATGGATAGTGAGATTGAAGCCATGGTGAAAGATTCTACTGTTTGTCAAGGCTCACAACCTTTGCCCTCGTAGCACCTTTGCATACCTGGGAGTGGCCTACTCAGCCCTGGAGTTGACTGCACTTAGATTTTGCAGGACCATTTATGGGACACATGTTTTTTGATATTAGTCGATGCTCACTTCGAAATGGATAGAAGCCCATATTATCCAGTCAATAACATCAGCCAAAACTATTGAGAAACTTTGAATCATATTTTTCAACTCATGGACTACCTCGCAAAGTTGTGACAGATAACGCCCTTCATTTATCAGTCAGGAATTTAAGGAATTTATGGAAGCAAATGCATCAAACATGTGACTACAGCTCCATATCATCCCTCTTCAAATGGGCTAGTAAGAGGGCGGTACAAACTGTTAAGCGAGACTAAAGTTACTGAAGGAAAAACCATTCAAGATAAGCTCTCTAAATTTTTGTTTAGTACGGATTATGCCACATACAACCACTCGTGTTTCATCAGCAGAATTATTGATTAATCGACGACCTAGATGTTGTTTGGATTTCCTATTTCCTGATGTTAGTGGAAGGGTTGAAAGATCTCAGATCATCTAATCCTAAGTGGCTTAGTGGGAAATTATCTGATCAACTGGTCCTTTATCCTATCTCATAAAATTGTCTAATGGTGTTGAAACTCGCTGTCATGTTGACCATATTCGTAAGACAAAATCCTTATCATCTTTACCTAATAATGTTGATCACACCAGGATGAACATGTGGAACCTGAAGTATATGACTCTGTACCATTTAGTATTGTAGAATCATCTGCCACACCATGAGAACCCACACCTCACTGTGGGGAACGCTCAAATTGGAAGTCATTCTGAAGGACTGTTGCGCCGATCAACTCGAATACGTAATCCACCTGACCGTTTTAATCACCCAATCATATACTGAAGAAGCTAAAGGTTGAGGAATGTAGTAATTCACACATGCATTGTTATTTAGTGATGTAATGTGTTTTGTAATGATGTAATTGTTTTGATAGTTTTCTATCTAGTATGTTATTGTTTTGTTCAGAATAATAAAGTTATAACCGAAGTTATCACAATTGCCTTGACTGCTTCAATGACAATACCAGTCTACTATCCTATACAAAAACCTTCTGTGTTATCAAAGACAAAAGTCATGTGGTATGTTTGGAGGATGACTTGTAACAGAGAATGAGGGGATATCAATGCCATTTTACAAGGAATTTTTGTTGATGAACCACATCCACTAATGCTTGACAAGTTGACTGGTACTCTGATCTTTGAGATAGCTCTGAAGACAGATGGTGCAGCAGGTCCTTCAGGATTGATGCATCATCAGATCTATGTGATGGACTGGCTGCATTTGGTCAATGTATCAGTACCATACATGTCATTCATAATGGTTCTACTGCATTACATCCAGCAGATTAATCGTACTGGACAAATATCCAGGGGTGAGACCCACTGAATTGAGGAAATTTATTTGACTCAGTTTGCTCATCTCTTGCAAAGGTGATTATCAACATTTATCTTGAAAATAGTTTCCATATTTGTTGATATGGAGACAATCTTATCAAGAAGGTACAACTCAATGTGATCATTCATTGGCCATGGCTATGTATACCATTGTATCCTATACCCTCACTTAGAAAATTGCAACAATTTGTTCGCCAAATTCGTATGCTGACGATGCAGGAGCTGGAGGAAAAAACTTATGCTTCTTTATCAATAGTAGCATCAGCTAAAAGTTCTGGAACTAATGTACAGGGGTATAATGCATAATTTGTAAAACTTGGATTATTGTTAAGAAAATGTACCCTACAGCTACTAACATTTTGAGAGAAATTCAAATCACAAAGGAATGTAGAAGTTACTTTGGTGCTTCCCTTGTTTCAGGTCATTCACTGAACAATACGTACATTCAAATGTCTGTCAATGGTGAGAGAAGCCCAGGGTTTATCTACAATTGTCTTAAGCCAAACAACCACATGCAGCCTATGCTACTTTTACATATGAGTAATAGGAAAGTGGACGTACCTCATCAGAACTGTCCCCTGAAACTAAAAATTTCTGAGACCATTTGAGCAAACCATCTGACATAACTTTATACCTGCCTTAACAGGAAGAATGCAATTAGTGATTCAGAGAGGTCTTGCTCTCATTGCCTGTTTGTATTGGTGGCCTTGGCATCATCGACCCAACACATTTGTCCATAACCCAGTTTTACTACCTCTGAAGTCATTACTGCACCTTTATTGTCACTCATCCTCTAACAATCTAGTAATTACATCCATGCAACTATCTCTGAGCAATTTTCAGCTTAAAACAAAGCTAAAACTGACAACAGACAACAACAACAACAAAGATCTTCTGTAATGTATTCTCAACTACAATGATCTACAATTACAATATGCTTTAGACATTGCAAAAGAAAAGGGAGTTGGCTAACACTTTGTGAATCATCAAACATGGCTTTGCTCTTTTCAAAGAGGCATTTAGAGATGCCCTATGCTTAAGATATGGTTGACACCCATTGTGTCTTTCCTGATGAATTATGTGTGTAAGAACTTCACTGTGAATCATGCTCTTAGTTGTCCTCGTGGTGGTTTTCCAACTTTAAGACATAATGAAATAAGGGATCAAACAGCATAACTAGTTATTAAAATACGCTCAAATGTAACAACAGAACCCTCTCTGGGAAATCTTTAAATTTTTTAAACATCTAATTATCATGATGGAGCTCATCAAATGTAACAGCTCAAAGCTTTTGGGTGAGCGATCATTCCAAAGTGTATTCTGTGATTTAGGATCTTTAAATCACATTTATGTGGAAATCGTTGTCCCACACCACAAGCATAAGACAACACAAAAGAGAGAAAAGAAGAGTAAATGAGCAAAGAAATAGAACATGAATCTTTCACTTCAATTGTTTTGTCAATACCTGGAGGAATGGATGAATGACTTGTATCATTTTGTTGTCACAAAACATACTTAATCATATAGCCATACAATGGCCTGGACAGAGTCAGTTTTCATTACTCCTGTTTTGCAATTACCTGTCTTCATGGAGCCCACTGCATTCCTGGTCACCCTATTCGCCTTGCCCATAACACTGACACTAATATTAATCTCATCACTTGTGAGGGTAGGACTACCAATCAAAAGCTATGTGCTTGTTACATAATTATTTTTTTCTGATTATAATAATCTATTTAATCATTTCTTTATATACTGTTAAGACCATATAACCACGTGTCTGTAAGTTAATTAATGATGTTATTGTCTGTTAACATAGCATGCATGGAGAGATCTAAAGAACCTTTTCATCTTAATTTAGATTTATGAGTGTTCAAATGTAGACATTGTTGACTGCTTATCAATACAAAAAGCTGATCAGTCGTTTTATCATTGACAGTCAGTCAAGCATTATGAGTAGAGTTAACTGAGCTTTATAATTTTTCTAAATCTTCATTCAACATCCTTTTATAGTAAACACATGCAGCTTGATTTTATTTTAAAAAAAATAAAGCAATGAAAGGGAACATTAGTGTAAACACTCCACTAAGTCTAAAATTTATATCATTACTGCCAAACACACTTCGCATACCAAGCAGTACAATCTGTGTGTGTCACTATTAAGTGTTATTATGATATAATGAGATTATAAACTTACATATTGAGGATGATGAAAATTAGGATCTGCTCCTCTTTCTTAAAGCATTTGTTACACGAACAACATCTCCACTCTTAGCTGCCAAGTAAAACTCTTCATTCTATTATAAAGATCATGTTCACACATATAAATATATTGTAGTATAATTGTCACTATACATATCAACTCTTAAAACTACTAGGTATACATTATATAATATCACTGATGTAGACATGCATAGTGTATTTGTTTAACAATATGATTAGTTTTGTAGTAGTCCATATTTCATTATCTATTATACATATTTAATGTATAAGAAGTATGAATCATTTTAATATATAACTAACTTTTGACCTGTACATACAGTTTTTAAAATGACTAATGTACATTGTTAATGATTTTACATTATTAGTATGAGATAATTTATAAGATTAAAATTACAATGTAGGATGAGAGCTAACAGTCTAATCTAATACTTATCATATAGAGTTAACTGATATCTGTCAGATCAACTAGTTGTTATTAGCTAGCTGATACTACTATATAGGAACATTAACAAAACAATCTAATTTATAATGCAACTTATTTTTTAATATAATAGTTATATAACTATGATTTATAACCATTTTGTCCTAATATTAGTTTCTTTAGCTACACACTCTATTATGATGCTATAACATATAAGAGGACTAGTCAAATCCCAGTTTGTGCAATAAAATTACTTGTGTCCTATTTATTAAATGATCTTAACAAATTTATAATTGTCACATCACTCTATAAGATTATTTTCATAGTATTTTTTGCTAAAATGGACTAGGTTTATTGGTAAGTATTATGACTACCATGAGAGTTGGCAGAAACTATGAAATAGCTCAATGATATTTTCTTTTACTTAACAAAACTCAGAAGGTTCCATCAGTCACATGCAACTCAAACTGCTCATGTAACAAGTAATGATATTCATTACTTCAATGTGTGATGGCAATTATTATTCTGGATAATTTATTAGTCACAATCAATAATTATATTCAACAATATAACAATAACATAAACAATAACATACCTGTATATATACATACATACGTATTATATTAGGCACAAATGTGGTTATAAACAATGTTATTAAGTAGAACAAAACCTGAGCTCCTTAAAGTGCATACACATAGCATTGATCAAATCAAATGACCATTTGAGAAAATTATTAATATTCATAAGCTGGCCAATAATATTCATAACCTCACAAGTACTTAAATGTTAGGTCATGAGTTAGCCCGTGAGCTTCACTAGAAAATGTTTATATAGTAGTAATAGCTGACAATATAGACTAATATGTGACCATAATACGAAAACTGGTACCTAACGCGCAAGTGAATTTTGACACAATGCTTGTGTAGAAACGGTTGCTAGGCATCCATCTTGAGCAGGAAGTCAATATTATTTGGTATTCATAAGGTCAATCATTGATCTCGATACATAATGAATTTAATAGCTTCCTGTTTTAGATGGCTGCATAGCATCAATTTATACGCAAGCGTTCACACGAAATTTGGTTTGCACGTTAGGTCCATTTTCGTATTTTGGTCACAATGATTTTAAAATTATTTATATTTATAGAATTCTTCTCCTGGTAAAATTAACTTAGTTTTTTTTTAAAAATTACTTTATATAAACTTTTAATTTAACTGTCTACTAAGTTAGCAATTTCAATATATTCAGATTTAAGATATATTCCAAGTCATGTGATTAACTTAATATAATTCATGAAGTAATTTTTAGTGTATACAAATTTTAGTGATCGGACTATTATAGCACCTGCTAAATTTTCTAAAATTAGCACAACAATTTTAATAAGAGAAGTAAAGTAGATAATAATATATTTGTTAGATAAAATGAGATTCAAAGAATTAAATTAAATTGGAAAAAAACATGACATCATAGCTACAATGTTATAGATGTAAGTATTGTAATACTGAAGACATACAGTAAATTCTCTAAAATTTTAGCAACCTAATTTCAAAAGTAATAACTATTTTAGAAGTATCTTTTACAAATAAAAAAATAAATTTGATACGTTTTTCCTTTAAATAATTTTAAACATAACATTCTAATTTTTGCTAATTGTGAATACTTTTAATAGTGCAAGAGTAGGCCTAAAGAGTCAACTAGCGAAAGTATGGTCTTCATGCATGGATGCAGCCTATTTGTTGCATCAGGACTACTCCAAAGTTACTTTAATCCTTCAGAATGTGATAATTTTTATGAATTTTGAATTTTGTACACTTGTTATAGTCTAAACAAGCTCAATGTTAAATACCAAATAATACTAAGGCAATACCCTATTATTTCATTTAAAATATTTCTATGAAGCAATAACTTAATCTTTAAATTTAGCAGCAAAAAATTAACTTGGAGAATTTTTTAGAGAACTTATAGTAGAGTGATAAATGATTATTTGACTTACTAGTTTGAATTGTGAAGACATTTTCAAATGGACTATGTATGACCTGTAGACAAAGTGATAATATTAGATTAAAGTGGTAGCATACTAACTATGTCAACTACTATTACATGTAAGTATATTAGTAGTAACAGAAGAACTATGAATATAATAGCTATACTAGTACAAAATGTATTACAGATAGTGATAACATAATGTGATCATCTATCATTTTATGTCACTATGAGATATAATCTGTTAAATGATGCAATGATATTCATAGTAGCGTACACCATAATTGATAGCAACATTTGATATTTATGCGAACATTGACATGGATCATTGCACTTAATCAGATTTACAGTACATATAAGAAATTATGATAGATTTGCACTTTTCGCACTGTGAACACATGTCCTATATTTAGTCCACCATACATAGATGATACTGTTGTGATAGCCAAATGCAACAAATACATAGTGAATATGACAAAGTGTCAAGTAACAATCACTTCTTTGGGACTAGATGCTGTTACTTCCTTCTGACAAATAGATGACATCTGAGAATCAAGGTCACAGTAGTAGTAGCTTCTCTACTAGGCTTAACTTTAGCTCTTCTAGTAACTCTGTTTCTAACAGGAAAAGCTTTTCTGAGATATGTGCCCTTATGACATCAGTGAAGCTTATAATATTGCTCACTATCTAATCTAGAGAACCAATTAACAATTACAATAATCTATAAAATTATTTGGATATAATAAAATTGCTTTAACTGGTATTTCAAAAAGAATGCTAGGTACGACATCATAACTAAAAGTTTTCAAACCTGAAAACTGCCGAGATAATTGGTGAATATATCTTTACTAAAATTTTAAAAGAGGTTTAGAGGGCTTCTTCTTTTCAGTATTAGGAGACAAAGTTTCTGACATTTCCAATCAGGAGCAATTAAGTTTAGTCTTAAGATTTTGTTGTGGGGTTTAAAATCAAAGCATGAGAAGTGTTTTTGGAGTTTGTATGGTATAGTGGTGAAATATCTGGAGAGCTTTATCAAATGTAATATTATCAACACTAACAATTCAAGTCATGAATTAAATTTAAATTAATGAGGGGTCATGGATATGATGGAGCTGGTGCTGTGTCTGGATGTATTACTGGACAAAGAGGCATAGCTGCTTGAATCCAAAGTCATTTCTAAAAGCAGTTTATGTACATTGTATCTCTCACAAGCTCAACCTTGCTATTGATAAATCTTGTGACATCATTGCATTGTTCTTTAACAACTCTCTAAAAAGGTGGGAAGCTTTTGTTGACAAAATCAAGCAGTTAGTTCAACCTAACAGAAATTGAAACCTTTCGATTTTATGTAAAACAAAATGGATAGAGTGTCACGAGGCACTTCATAACTTTGGAGAGTTTATGAAATAGTATTACAACTTTTGGAAGAGATAACATCACCCATCTGAATGTAATACAAATACAGTTATTGATACATGTACTCTCCTGTTAGCTATTATAAACATACAGTTTGTGATGGCTTTTTGTTATTGCCTGTGAAGGGCTGAGGCCTTGTCAAGGTTTTAAGTTTGGTCTTCTGTCTACTACTATAAATATTTTTAAGGCACACAGGCACATTGACCTGTGAAGGGCTGAGGCTGAGCCTTGTCAAGGGTTTAAGTTTTGTCTTCTGTCTAGTACTATAAATATTTTAAGGGACACAGGCACATTGACCTTACAAACAAAGTATCCAGAGAGTGAAAGATAAAATAGATAGAGTTAATCAAGAATGGTTTACTGTGCTAAGTCTATGGCAGAGTCAGTTCAGGTTGATAATGATTTGATTACCATCCATCATACATGTGGTAGACAGCAAAACAGAGATAAACACTCAATGGTCAAATGATGAAGCGGTCTTCCATCTCCTCACATATAGACACAGACCTGTTAGTTGCCAAAAATAAGTGGTAAAACTCTGCTATGACGATCTTCCAAAAAGACGACAGGATGCTCCTTGCTATTGACTTGTTCTTTCTAAATATTTGTTTCACTCTTAATAATTACCCATATCATCCCATGGACAATTGTTCTTGAGAAAGATGTATAAGCTCTTTAAGAAGAGTCAAAAGTTAGCTTCATTCAATGATTATATAAGAGAGACAAAGGTTTACTCCTCATAAGTATTCATTATAGCATGGACATTGACTGCCAGGTGATTAACTCATTTTCTAGAAAGCATCCTAGAAGATGAAGCTGACAAATATTGTTAACAGCGATGACCAATTGTACTTTGTTTCTTTATCACCTTTTTGACTTAGCTTTTCTGATTATAAGGATGTGTCCACGAATAATAAATTTATGAAATATTTATTGTGCTTAAATTTTAGCCATGCTCCTTGCGCGTAGTCTGTGCATCCCCATTTCTATACTCTGGATCTACTGTTTAACATACATGCATGACATTGACAGAGAGACTGTACATTACTACATTTATAAAATTAAATAAAAGATACTCTTATAATGTGAATAAATGTCTAGAGAATCAATGTTTTGTCAACATTACTATAATAAGGTTCTCAATTGAACTAGGTGATATGGTTGTATTAAAATTATGTATCCCTACACAAATGCCTCACTCTCTATGACAAGATCAAGTACAACCAATCTTATTGATCATCTTATTAACATTACAGTAGTACATACTGTAACATAACTCTAAAGCTATATAAAGTAATAGTGACCCAATGGTGTTTATATTTGACAGTATGTCATCTTTTAAAATATATATGTACTGCCACCTTAATAATTTATAACTTACAAAGTGATTGTTTCCTGATAAATAATAAAGATGGTTAGCTCTTGATTTGGTAGACTTATAACAGTCAATAGTTCCACTATTTAGTTAGTTAGATTATATCCTACACAAAGTAATTATCTAATCATTATTATAACTAAATAATATAAGTACATTTGATATAATACATAATAACAGTTATAATAACAAGTTATAATGTTTTTTTACATTAACAATGATAGATATCTAATATAATTATTATATCTATGACATGGACTGTATTTACGTTGAGATATATGTCAATATTAATAGCTGATATCAATGTAAGTTTGCGAAGAGGACGAGGACAAGAATAGTTCTAATGTGGTTGATATAGTATGTCATAGTAATATTCCTTGCACTGGTACAACACCTCTATCATTTATTGTCTTCAAAAACTAACAAATGTCTGTTTACTACATATAATAACACTAGTTATATCAACAATTTAGCACAATACATCAAGGATATAACTAGATAGACTACACTTATAATGTGGTATATAGGAAGTCCTATTATTAACTGAGTATAGCTGAAATTTAAGGCTTACCTGATTACAAATGTTACATTTCAGTTATTACGGTAGAACGATAATTATGTTAATGAAAATAATGGCCTCTCTATACTCTCTGTCCGCTTGTGTCTGTGCCAGAAAACTGTAGATATTAGACTGTGTCTTCGTCTTGTTTCAAACTGTACTTAGGCGATCGACTACAGCTATGTATGGGCCTTATCTGAGTATCTTTCAACAGTACTATATTACTTGCTTCCGAGCCTTCCGTCAACTCTGTCCTAAGAGCGTATTCAATTAATACGTAATAAAAGCATTAAAGAACACACCTACATGACTAGCAATCAATTGATCCTCATTCCTCAAAGCTTCTACAATTCAAACAAAGCAGGTTTTTTTCAATCATAACAGGTACTGTAATTATTCCCAGATGTATCCAGTTTGAACTTTTGTTTTAGAATTATAAGAACCACTTCAAGGTTTTTGGTCTTATCATTTTGAAGCCTTAGTGTGGACCATAATGTGCTGGGTAAAGTTATGGGAAGTACAATAAAGATCCTGTCCCTACATTAGTACCTTTCCGTTTAGTTCAACTGTGTAGAGAGATTGCATATGATTATGCATGCCCATTTATGAATGGGTTTTTTGTTTTATGTAAATGCTCATTCAAAACAGCCAGAGTTTATAGAAATAAAAATACTACTACAGAGGTCTATTATTAACGAACTCAGATGACTATTTAGCTCTTCAGTCTACCAAACAAGTTGTTTTCCCAAATAATGGACCATAACTTTTAGCCTCAGGATTCATAACTTTCATAACTTTCTGAAATCTCAAAGTCCATCCATAGTCTAGTGATCCAGCATCGAATAGTTGTAGATTGATTCAGACTTTTAAGAAATCAGTAAAGGCTAGTACAAATGATGGCTTCAGTTGTAATCAGGAGTTATGTGTATTCCTACTCAGTTATAGAAAAACTTTCCATAATACTACAAACCAAACTTCATTTGAGTTCGTTCCTGTAATGTTTACCCATGCAGGACAAGATTGGACTTGCTAAGACCGAATGTTGATGAGTAGTTTGAGAGAAACCAGAATAAACAAAACCATATTTAGACAGGTGCTCTAAGTCCAGAAGAATTCAAAGTTGCCAAAGATTTCTCACTCAGCAATTACCCATAGTACAACCAAATGGAAGAAAGGTGAAATTGTCAGAAGGGTTGGATCATTGTTCCTATCTAGGCAAGATTAAAGATGTCAAGAGACATGTTATCAACTCAGATGTTTTTATGTGTGTGTTGTCCAGCCATTACGCAAGTACAAGTTCAAGCAATTAATTGAGGCAGGAAATGACTCCGACTGGTTTTGACAAAAGTGGAAACAGATGCATTTGAAAATTCAAAACTAATAATGAAAATACTCAAGAAATTGGTTAATAGATAAACTGGACCGGATTTTATATCTAATAAAAAAAGTGACTTAATATCAGTAAATGTTTTATCCCTATGTCCTCTCCTATCCCCTCAGCTTAGCCTCAGTATCCAAGTTATATACATAGACCTCCTGATGGTTCATGTGTAAGAATGAAGGGAGTGTAGTATACATGTACGGAATTTATGTTAATGTATATATTATGTATTAATAGTATTATGTATATTGATAGTATTGTGGTTATGCATGTAATTGTTCACGCATGCTCTTAGTGTTCTTGTGTGAGTATCCATGTTTTCTTTGTATTATGAGTATCTTGTGTTTTGTTTTTGGTTATAATCTTATAGGCAATTGTAACAAATACATCACAGTATCACTGTATATATAGTGATACAAATAAAAGCATAGCACGCAATGTACCATTCCAATTGATATCCCTTATACATGTACATTGAATAGATTCATAAAACTGATATTATAATATGATATCAAAACTGGAATGTATATAAGTAGTAAGCAAATACTTATGTGAGTATTTCTTGTAAATAAAAAATAAACTTGTAATACATTATGATAGTAATTATCTAAAAGAGCTTGTCTTTAACTAATTTAGAATAAAGACTCATTATTTTATTATGTAGAATGAGTACCAGTCTAATACGGAAAAAATTATAGAACAATAATTGTTGTTAGTGTTAGCTTTTAAGGTAATGTCTTAATTGATAATTTTATAACAGTTTAGGTGTGCATCTTCTTGATGATGATGGCTATTTTGTCAGCATCTTCAATTGCACTAAGTCTGTGAGCAATAAAAAGACAATACCATCTATAGTATAGACAACAAAAATGAGAATTAAATTTACTTAATAAGGAGAAGTTTAACAAGATTATAATTCTAAAAGTTATTCTATACTCAAATGATCAAATCCAGGATTTTGGTTATTATATAAAATCAAAATTATCTACTGTAAGCAAAGTTTCTAATTTTAGTTGTTTCTATTACACCATAACGTAATGTTCAAATATATAATAGTGTTGTTTTACTTTAGCTTTATATATTTTAGTGTAGTTATATATAGTATTTTTCTGCCATAGAATAATTTTAGTTATTTCTTCTGCTTATGAATAAATTTTAGTTAGTTACAGTTGAGAAGTTTGTAAATGTAATGCATTATTAGACTAAAGATATTGCTTGTTTTACTTAAAATATTTCATTCTTTAAGTTTGTATCTGACATCGGTTTCTTCTATCACTTGATGCATACCCACAGCTTTGGAAGTAGATTCTTGTTTCATTAGTAGATCACAAAATTCCTGGTTTTCCACTAGACGGAATGTTGCACCATTTGCACTATCAATTAATGTACTAGGTTATTATCCCCCCTAAATTATTTGATGTAAGAAGATTTTATGCCAGCATAAAGCAAGGCTTAGTTGCCTGTCGTTTGTTTTACCATTACAAGTATCCTTAAGATTCTTTTCTTTCTCCAATAACTTCCTATAAGTACAAGCATGATATTTTGCTCAGTACTGTTTTTAAATTAGTTGGATTTTTTCCTTTTATTTTATTCTTATTCAACCTTTTTTGAGGTCGCATCTTGCAAACATTATTGTTTGGTGCTTCATCATCGTCAAAGTATTTCCCAACTGGGCTTGTTTTTAGTCGTCCAGTTGACTATAGCAGTCATGAAAGTAGTTTCAACCTCCTCACTTTTTACTGCTTACTGATTTATGCCCTGCACATGGTTACATTCTGCTTTGCAATAGCTTATTATACAGCACAATGTGAAGGTATACATGTGATTGTATTGAAAGTGCTATTTTTAGTTATCACTTAACTTATCACAGTTAGCTTATCCTTACTAGTGTTTTATCTTTTGTGCATTTATGACAGGTTATTTATTGAGTACAGGTATCTGTTGTTTTAGTTCAGTACTAACTATAATAGTTAGGTTATATTTAGTTTTTGCCATTAATGCACTAATTTAGTTAGTTTTTTGTTAGTTTTCACTATGGTTTCAGTTAACATAAATTTTCCATAATACTAGTAGCAAACAGTAACAAGGTTCTTGATTAATATTTATCCAATACATACCCCTTGTGTATTGCCTCTGCTATGTCCTTTAACATCTAAACTATCATGGGGCTAGTAAAGCTCATTTTGTCAACATGAAGTTGTCCGTAATCAATCTGAGAGCTTAACTGAATGATATGTCTATTCTAAACTGGTATACTAGTACACTAGTATAGTATAGTTAAAGAATTCTGAGTTTTATCCTAGACACTAATGCCCTACCTTGATAAACTAGGGGTTCCTTAGGTCCCTGTGATATACATACTTATAGTATGTTACACTATGTAAATCTAAGAGGATAGATATATGCCCTCTGCTGCTGCTCTTTATTACTGATGTTTAGTGTAGTTTTTGCTAAGTGTTGCCTTTATGCCTTATTGGAGTGCAACTAGTCAAGCTCATTTAGTATAAACTAGTCAACTGAACAACAAAAACCAGGAATCTAAGAGTACAATTATTTTGAGTATTTGTTACAATTGTATTGTATATTTCTTTTCCTCTATAGTATATTGTTCTAGTCAAGGCATTGTCAGAGACCTACATACTGGGGAAAGGTTTGTGTCACTGTAGTGTATTGTTATATTTTAATTGCTCTTTTAGCTCTACAAGAACAGAACTAAGTATGTTTGAGTATATGGAGATTATCAAACAGCAAATTATGACAGGAGAGATCCTGTCCCCACCTACCAATGACATTTGCTGAACAAGTGAATATACATGTACATGTACACAGAGTGTTTTTGTGTCACTTATTTTAGGTCACGTATTGTCTTAGATGAAAGCTAACTAGTTTGATGACAACTTTTGTCAACGTGGTATATGATGGGATGGACTCCATGGGTTGAATATTTTGTTATATTCAAGAACATTTTAATAAACTATTTTGTCTTGTAGTTATTTTAACTACTAATTTAGAAATGGTCCTAAACTTTTTATTTCAATGAAAAATATCACCCTTTTATACAAAACAATAACTAAGTTAAATTCAAGTCTAGTTACAGCTTGCTGTATATTTCTTTTTTAGATCTTCTTTCAAATCAGAACAATTGCAATTTTCATAAGCTTTTCTTAAAACTTCATTTAACGCCCTCCAATTATACTTTTCTCCAAGAATTCTTTTACATATAATAGGCATAGAATGCCTTCTTTCATTTACTTGTCAGTCGTTGATTAATATCAATTACATAATATCACTTTCTAAAGGTTTTTTTATTTGTTTTGTCTTGTTTCCATTTGAATGGACACTTTTTTAAATAAGAAAAGGCTATATCTAATTCAGTGTCTGATTCAAACTACTTGATTATACAGTGATGATGATAATTGTATGTTTTATATATTCATTTTATAAGCTTACCAACTTATAAGTAATTTTAACACTGATAACTTGATCACCACTTGGTGCTATCTTCATGATCACTTGGTTCCTTTGGTTCTAATTGATGTATTGAAATGGTAATTTTACATAACTAGTACTATATCACCTTTGGATCAGTATCCCTCAATACCACATTCTCAATCCACCACCTAACATATTATAATTACACTAACTGATTTGAATTGCTTTTGCTTACCTTGGGAAATTGTTCCAAGACTTCGGTTAGGATCTGCACATGTATAAATGTATATGTGCATATTACGATCTTATTCTAATTAGGAAGCCTTACCTCTATGTCAAACCTGGTCCAACACAGGAATTACATAGTGAGGGCCTTGGTACCTTGATTTGGATGTGATACTTGTCATTACAAAACTTTTATTGTTTCTTCGATAGATGTTAACATCCTAGTATTGTGGACAATGGTGCATCTAACTTTTGAAGATTTTGTGACAAATGTCTACTGCCAGAAGCCAGCATTGCTTCTATCTCCTCTTGTTTAACCATCTTTCAAATAACTCCACCAGTGTACTACTGACAACTCATTTACATATACTGCTAACCTTTACAGAATGCTGTTCTTTTTATAGTAATGATAACTAATTTACTTGCATGGATGTAAGATATTTTTAGTAATAATTAATTGTTAAAAAAAGTATTCCTTAAATTCACCCCTCCAAGCTGGCCATGGGTCAGGAGTAAGTAAAGTCATCAACATTTGCATAACGTAGAACGTGAATGTATGAGAAATTCTTTTAATATGTTAACAAAATGTATAATTTGGCAGACCTCCCTCCTTAAATGGGAGGTCCATCGCATTTACAGATAGGGCGTGGACCTAGTTAGGTCAAGCTATGGCCTTTCCCTCGGAATGTGTTGGACCAGTCCTGCGACTCCTTTTCTTGAACGAACAAGCAAACTATTACAGCTTTGAGATGTTTGTGATAGGGTGTGGCCGACAAAACATATATTGCTATACTGAAGTACTCTGTCCTGACACTTCACTTTTTGTTGAAAAGAACTCTGATACCCTTTGTATATCAGTCTCTCACCTACCAATATAACAGCTGTTTTCTTAGTGATGTATTCAATTTATACTACAAGGTACAATGTTAAAGTTTTTAATAATAATTATGTAATCAAAGCATAAAGTAATGTTGATCATACTAGAATATACTTTTAATCCAAAAATTGGCTGTGACTCAGTTTTTTACCTCATGTTGACTCTGTAATTACTTAATCTGACCCTAATATTTCTAAAATTTACTAGGAATACATGCTATGCAGATTTGCCAGCTTATGGCTTCTCAGTATAATATTAAGCCATATCTGGAAGGTCAATTTAGTACATTCAGGTTGATGAGTCGATCATATTTCAACTTGATCACTAAATTTGATAAATGTACCATTACAATTATATTTTGCCTTTATTTTTTTGAGAAGGGTGACACCAAAGAAATTTTCCCCAGAGGATCACAGAGATGTTACTAACTTTAACAAATGCAATTTTGAGTGTAAATAGACCTGTCAATGACTGGACCATGGACTCAATTATTTCATTGTTAATGGTATTGCCTAAATAGAAGTAAAGAAAGTATGTATGATAAAAAACATGCTCAAGACTTTACTCACTCTCCTTAGGTCTCTCCTCAAGCAATACATTGGCTATTAAGCACTACGTCATGTTGGACCTAAACAAGAACCTGATACAATAGCAAGACAGGATCTGCTTAGAGAAGATTTTTGAATGTACCCCTTTCAGCCCGTAACTAGCATTTTAATTAAATCTGTACTTATTCAAATACTGTCATTAATGAGGTGGAATCAACTGACACAATGGTCAACTTGAAACAAGATGATTTGGTCTTCTTGGAAAATGCAATTGACCTTCTCGGAGGTTGCCTCTACTTTAGTAGCCCTGTGAAGCACTTGGACAGTTGAAAGTGCTCATAACCACTCTTTAACAAAATACTTTTCTTGAATGCAGGATTTTTTAGAGATTCTGGAGAAGTTATTAAAGAGGAAGGTGATTGTGCTGAGCACGCACTATGCAGCAGATTTGATTACTACGGACTGCTTCTAGAACGAAAATGAAGTGGAATCTTCAATGGATGGTTTCAATTCTAGGCCTTCAAAGACCAATTCTCACCACTAGGTAAAATGAAAATGACTATACTTATTAATACATGGTAGCCATAGAATAATGCAGTTCCCTCTTTTTTCATTTTTATATTTTTACTATAAAAATACATAATACAAATTGTTATCAGTTGCATTTTCCTGTTTTTTGCATTAGGCTAACTAACATTAACTACTGATCATACATATTTTAGTAATAGATTCAATATCATCATAATGATTCAAACACATACTCCAGGCTTTGGAGCAGTAGAGATGTCCAAAAAATTACTTTCCATGTATCCTGAACTGTTTTGAAAACTTTAGATTGGCATGTGAACAAACCTTCAGTCTAAGCCTCTATGCAGTTAATGTATACTTCAACATTGGTCAAACTAATATTGGATGTTCTTGAAACAAGAAAATGAATCTGTCCTCACATTAGCTGCTATGAAATCACAAAACACTACCGTAAATAGGTATGGGATCGTGTTAATGTTTTTTCTGTTTTTTTGGGAAGTACAGGTATAATTAACCTTTGTGATTACTAATCCTACTTCACTCTTATTAAATGATTATGGAAATAATGATACTGAGAGTTTAATCTTATCATTGTTTTATTATAGTTGTTCTCCCCAATCACTGAAAGCATAATATCAGAACTCCATATGCTATGGGATAAATACCTTCTTTGATATTTTAAACTGTGTTGTGCAATGGACCAGTTGTAGCTCTCTCTTTTGTCAGTTGCTTATTGAAAATGGTCTCATACATTTTTTGAAATGGAATTAAAGAGACTTGAATCAGTACTACCAGTCCTAAATCAAGTAAGTAGTATATCAAAACTAATTTAATTTGACATAAGTGGGAAAACTAGTCAGGCGAGTAAGAAAATGCATGAGAGTGGGTGTGGGGGGAGGGGCAAGACTGTGTTAGGTTGTGTGAAATATATTTGGCCTAAAAGACTGAGCTGTTATGGTAAACAATTAGCCCCAGGCATATTGCTATATTCAGCGACTTGGTCCTTGTCATAGGAATTTAAAATTATGGTTATAGAATGGCATATGTAGTCCATAGCTAAAATTTAATAAGGTAGAGACCAGGGTAGCAAAACTGAAGATATAGACTGGTTTATAACTTCTGTATAGCTTGATTAAAGTCATAGTGACAACTAACAATAGGCTAGAATTCCAGCTATAGTTTACTGGTGAAAATCATTTCCATACAGACTTAATTAGGACAGAGGAACAATCAATTAACAATAATTTGAATGCCAATAGGCCATCTTTCCATTCCACCTACTCCACTGATCATTATCTTATCATTTGGTAGACTCAAAAGCTGTGCATTAATATTGGTAAAACAGCTTGTATTAAAATTATAAATTGATTTGTAGGAATAATATAAAAATATTTATATTTTCTTTTTATTTATGTGTATGGCTCACAAAGCAGACTACATTTGTCCTGACTATCTTTTACAACTGTGTTCAGAAGCCGAATGTTCACTTCGATTTTTCCGAACAAGACATTTGGATGACTACCTAGTAAAATTTACCTCTTCCACGTATTTGTTTGTCAAGTTTCCAGAGCAAGCTATGTATGGGCTTCCTATCCCTCATCATTCATTGACAGTTTTAAAGAAATGTCTTGAATTGAACCAGATGAGATCAAGTTTGTAATTTCAAATCTTGAAGCATCATTGGTTTCCTCTGATTATACAACCTCTGCTGGATATTCATGTACAGAGTTTCTTCATAGCTTGCGTAACATTCTCTATGTTGTGATAATTTTCTATTCTTAATGGCTGCTGGACTTTCAGAAATTCTAATCAAGCTTCTTCGTTGTCCAATTTGTTCAATTCAAGAAGAGATTCTTCTTCTTTGTTGGAACTCTCTAGCTAATCAAAAAACAAAGACCTTTTTTTGAACACCTATTCCTACTTGCTTGCTGTTACTGAATTTTGTCCAGACGTTGTGCTACAACCACTTCACAAATGTCTACTGTTCATGTTAAAACAGCTCACAAGAATGATCATAATATTATGGCAGGTAAACTGCACAGATTGTATTTTCTGTTGCATTTTTAACTACACTTTGTTGAAATGTTAAAATTGCATGATAGAATACTTATAATCATTGTTAATGTCATATAACTTTGAATATGCTTGGTTTCAATACAGTGTATGTAAATCATCTATAATATAGACTTGATGGCTTCATGCTACATGTGTATTTGTAGCCTTATAGAGACTTTCCTCTACATTCATTAATACCTATTTACATGTGTTGTGTGTCTTTCCTTTTCCCAACAGATTTGCCAGAACTTGTATCTTATTTCCAAGTTTGTTACAAAGTATAAGAAAAAAAAAAGAAAAAAAAAAAAAAAAAAAAAAAAGTTAGTCATTGTATTGAATTTCTACACAGTTGCTACAGTCAAAAGAGCCAAGACTGGACCCAAGAAGCATTAATGAAGCCAAGCTTCTTAAAGGAAAGTCCTTGTACTATGAGTACCACGGCGAACAGCGAATCTATCTCAAAAAATTCGAAGTACTACTTCTGCTAAAATAGTATTGAACCATTTAAATCACAATTTTACCAAAAACAAAAAAATGTATCCTCCTTACTTGGAAGTGCCCACGACAATGGCTTTCTAGATGCTGAGGGAAATGAGTTATTAGACAGAGCAATGATTGACTAGTTCGTGAGACTACTAGTCTTAAGATTGCAAAAGATGTCTTCTGTGTCTGAAACGAAGTGACTTGAGACGCAGTCACATAATACCAAATCAATTCTGAAAGAAATAGCAAAGGATCTTGTTATAAAGGAAGATGAACAGAAGGTTTTTGTACCTTTGTTGGGAAAGACTATCAAAAATCTCCTGGAGATTCAACTTTCTGGTTGCTATGCTCGATTGTGAAGAACGCCTTTGTCAAATGGAGAAAACCAATTTATTAAAGAAATTTATCGGAAAGTGTGCTTTGAAAGGAATGTGTTCACTACAAGGCTTACCATACCTTTGGCAATTGGCTTTATGACTTTGCATTGGGTTTACTCTTTCGAACTCTAGCAATTTCTGACCAATTTAGCATATTTTGGCATTGATGCAAGATCTTACAACATTTTTTACCTCCTGTAGGAAGCATTTACTCGCACTGCCTTTTCAAGTGAAGAAGTCAGATCAGTGCCAGGCAGCTAGAGATGCATATAAAAAAGTACACAACTCTGTTCCTTCAAGGAAGCACAACTAGTCACTTTGTTCTTTGTGAATCCAAGAATAGCTTCATCTGTGGGACTAAAAAGGTAAAGTTGGCTATTTTAACTATATACTCAAAGCTCCAGGTCTTTTCTTAAGTCCTATTTGTTTTGGAGGATGGTGTATATTGCACATAACCTTCAGCGCTCTTTCTTTCTCGCTCACTTTGACCACATGAATTTACTTATTCACTTTGCCCCCTTGCCACAAGAGCTTCATTTTTCAGAAAGTGCATTCATCAACTGTTCAGGAGGTAAGATTGTGATTCCTGACGAGCACACAAACGATGGCAAAGCATTCCAACAGGTGTTTGGCAAATATTTAATGCTTTTGCACAGGCATGTGAGAACTTCGACACCACAGAAAACATGAAAGAAATATTGTCAGTTAAAGAGTCTGAAGACTCATCAGTTATAATAGAGCCCTGTTATTGTATCCCACTGAGAATACTGTTGCCTTGAAAAAATCTGCATTTATCAACCACCTACCTTGTGACTATGTTTGTAAGCCTAAATTTTCGACACGATTAAAATCTATTTTCCTAATAAACTAACAGTGTTAATGCAAAAAAATATCACAGTGGGGTCAAAATGAAAGGTCAATACTACATGTATTTGAAAATGAAAATTGCGTTGTACTCCATTGTGTTTGTTATTGCTGTACCAGGTTTAACTGTATTGGATGGATGTCAATTGATGAGTATACCTCAGTTTGTTAAACCTTCCTTTTTTAAATCGAATGGTTGATAGACACCACCCTATGATATATCTGCATCCAGTCATTTCTTAATGAACAAAACAGAATTAACGAATGCTTGAAATTAGTACCCAAACTTTCTTAACTTGGAGTGTAATGTAACAAACATACTTTTTAGAAGGTTTGTTCTTAAGTAGTATGTATTTAAGTTATTTTTTTGTGATGAATAATACAAACAACAACCTTACTTTTTTGAGAACTAACAGACAAAGTCTCTTCCATACAGGTTTCTGAGCTAAAGGTCAGATATATTTAAACTGTATATTGTATCCAAACAATGTGATATTAAGGTTTGTCATCACCTTTCAAAACTATTTATTGTGTATTTATGGTATGTACCTAATAGGCCTAAAGGTTTTATATAGGGGCAAAACCCATTGGCCCCACCCTAAAATTGTACCATCACACATACCCTCAGAGTTTTAAGATTATAATATTGATCTTTTTGTTGTGAGCAGCTGTTTGTACTTTTCATAGTTAATTATATATGTACTCACATATTGACTCACCAAAATCTCACTCTAGGTTATTGGGACCAGCAACTAAAGATCCACTTGTTTTTATTTACCACTAAAATAAGAACCTAAAAAGATCATATATACAATCAACTCAAATCTTATATGATAAAATATAGACAACTTCTTGTATGTACTGTGATGATGTTACTTACAGTCTCTAATAGTCCTTAACTTCTAATCATCTTGGGCTGTAAAGCTCAACATGGAGTTGTTGGTAAGTGGTCTGAGAACTTTGCTAAATGTAAGCATAAATTTGTGACAATTTGTGACCACTGTAAGTATACTAGCTGCTTTAGTTCATAGAAGGAGTTCCTTATTCCCTGCTTAAATAAATTTATATGATATAGGTGACGGCTACCACTTCTTATTCCATGCAATTAATAAAAAAGGAGTGGTAATCTCATGGCACTACTACCTTAAATTCACTTGTAGCATATATACCTATTGTCTCTCATTACAATTTACAGGATGTTAGGAAAGCTACTGTCATTTACTGAATGTTGCCCTGTAGACCATACATATACTATATATCAAAGTATGATATAATGTAATTTATTGGTATAGCTGTCAATGTTACAAGTTGTTCCTCTAGTTGAGTGTAGCTGTCAAACTTCTCTTATATAAATGTATATTTACTGTGTAGGTGTCAATGTTGACAATCATTCCTCTAATTGAGTGTGACTAGTCACAACTTCCCTTTTCATGTACTAAAGATTGTCTATAGATAAGGTAGCCAATTGCAACAGATGTCCTTCACACCAGGCTTTTTATCTGTCACACACATGGTTTATCTACATAACTTGTGTTTAATCATTTTAACATACATACATTTTTAATTTCTAAACTGTCATCTATATATTATGCATTCAGAATGGAAGAACTAAAAAGTGCATTTTATCTATAATAATACCATTTTGTCAAATATAACGATCTCTAAAGTCACTCCATATATCATATGTACCATCATCTCTTAAGTCATTTGATTTGATTATATTTGTAATTGTCTATTTTTTTATCTCTTTTTTGTGTCCAAAGGCTTCTATTATTAACATAGTTTAGCAACTAAGATGAAAAAAAAGAATTTACTCAGTAAAAATGAGTTTTATGAAAACAATAGACTTGACATTATATAAACTACACATTTATTACCAATATATAAGAGTAATATAATGTATTATTATGTTTCTTGTAATTATTGCATACTGTTTATATCGTAATAGTGTTAAATGTAGCTCCCTTATGAGTACGACTACCACTCCCTTGATAACTACCCTACCCTCTTATGACAGAATCATCAGATATGTGTTTGGTTTAAACCAGTTTTCGTTTCTTGATTGACGAGTTCTGTTATATTGTTTTTAAGAGTGTATCTACTTCAACAATATCACCTTCTGATACCTAGAAAATGGACCATATGATTTACATTATATGATCCATCTATGTTATGTCCACCATTCATATTCATGTCCTAGAACTGGTTATTCATATTAATGTCTTACTATTTTTCCTAGCTACTTGTTTTCATGTGACACTAATCCATGCCATTCATCCATTTCATCTCATCTTATTTGACCAGCTATACCTCTGTACTTTTCTTGTTAACATGAACACCATTTAACATCAAACGACCTTCAAGAGCTATCTCCCACAGAGTTCTAGAAAAAAAGAGGTGGGTGTGACAATGTTTGACGTAGTACGACTTTCTTGATATATTCAGACCACGAGCTGCTACAGCATCCACACGAAGTGAACTAGTTACTACTTTAATCTCTTTTTCCTTCTAACTTTGCTGACTTACTATGTTCATCACTCCTTCATTACTTACTTTAATGTCCTAATTACTCCACAGTATTTAAAGACAACCGACATATAAATAGTTGGAAATGGAAGACACAAACATATTTTACCTTTAACTTGTAGACAATTGAACATGCCTATTTAATGCCTAGCCCCCCCTCCTTTTAAACAAAAAGAAGGATGTCTAGCTATGTTATCATAGTATGTACTGCTATGCTAACCACAAAGTAATATTGATACCTCCTCTATGTATATGACCAATTATATAGATGATGGGCTTTAAATGTCTGCACAGCTCTTTCAGCCAAACCATTCATGGCTGGTTTGATAAGGAAGCCCCTCTCTTATTCTTTCAAAATCTATCAACTCCTTACTCAGACCCATCATCATTCACTAAAGTTTTAGGGACACCAAATATAAAATGTTGTTTAATAGTTGATTCTAATATTGTAGGGGTCAGACTTCCATCCCTTGGAATGAGCATCTACGATAATTGGGTACACCTTTCCTAAATACATGACCAGCAAAATCCAAATGAATATGAGACCCTGCTTCTTTTGGGACAGGGCCAATGATGTAGAGTGAAGTTGTGAAGTGATCTTATTTATCTGACAGGTCCTCACATGTTTTCACCTTTCTTCGATATCAAATCCATGTATGGCCACCAAAAATAGCTTATTGCCAAACTTTTCATTCTGAAAGGACCAGGATGAGTCTCATATACATCATTTAAAAAATAATATCTGTGGAGGAAATAACAACATGTGATACCCACAAAAGAAAACCATCTTGTGCAGACAATTCAGTCTTCCTTCTCTTAAAGGGAATGAGATCAGCCATGTGAATTATGATCATTGTCACCTGGCCAACCATGCTTGCATGTAATGTCTGACTTTGCTTAACAATGGTTTCTATCATCTGAAGACTTCACATGGTGGCATTTCTGGCATCCTCGCAGATGCCATTGGAGGAATAGCTTGGACTCATTGAATAAAAATTAGTATAAAACTTATTGATGTTTCTTGATTTAAGCTACTGATCCACCAAGTACAAATGCTGGATATTTTAAATAACCAATTCCTCTCTATCTTTAGCACTATAATTATTACTATGATAATGTTGTGAGTGTTTAACAAATGATTTATTTAATTTGGAACAATAATAACTTCACTTTTTTTTCAGTTCATCAGACCACTAGTATGACCACGCTTTCTGACTACACCCTACACAGGAAGATAGTGTAATCATGCTTTGTCCATTGGCTGTATTATACATCCATTAGTCTTTTGTCTAGCCAGTACATTTAGCAGAGTTTATCAAAGAGTCCTACTCAATACTGTAGCATGTAAATTCTTACAGTTTATAGTATTAATATTGTATATTTACATGTGGAGTGATCATAAGCACAGTTATGGATGGGAAGTTATAGCCTCCACCAATCTAATATAGATCAGAACCTATGTATAAGATTCATGTGATTTCACATGAAATGTTACTAGCCTGAAGTGTCTATTATTAAGGTTCATATTTGCAGAAATCCTATTACATTGGTATATTTAATAGTGATTTCTAACTGTGTGTTGAAACAATAGATAATTGGAAAAAATGACTTGTTAGCTATTGATTAATTGTAAAAACTAAAACATCAAAGAATTTCACAAGTCGTTTAAATGTTAACATAGACACGACAATAAATGCTTGGTATTAAAACTTTCCCAGAATGTCAAAGTATGCGTGTGGCTTCAATCATTGTTGATGATACTTGGCTTTTGTCCCAGGAATAAGCACCTGAAGTAGATGACCATCACATTACCATTACCCATTAGGCTGTAGACCAAAGTAAGTTCCCTCCTGATTTCACCCAACTGGTACAGTAGCCCTGTAATACAGCTACCTTTGCTAAGTAAGAACATCGCATCATACCACTCATTCAGCATCACATAACCAGTGTTCTCTTGCTTCCAAGAGGAATTATTGGAGCTACACAGTCTGTTATTGGGAGTGACAATTACATCGACTTCCTTACAGATCGTTTCCAGATAATTAATGATCTAGTATGTTGCTTCTGCAGCATTGATATACTCAACAGCTGAAGAACTACTAGCTAAAGCTAAAAGAAACAAAGTCTCATCAGTGAACTGGTCAAATTTCTTATCCACATCAACTGCTTCAGCCCTCCAAATTCAGAAGCTCAGTTAACCATAGACCTTATTCTCAATCTGGTATGTTTATTTCTGAACTTGGCTCCAATGATCATTTTTTGAAGTTTCTACATGAGCAACAACTCATTACACATGTTCAAAACTTGGTATAAACCCTATCTTTTAACTTCCTTACCAAAGCCTTTTCGTTCATCAGAACCTAATTTCATTGTAAGAGCTAGGTCAGAAACAAAAACATACCATTTAAAAATCAGCCTTTGGTTTTAGACCAAACTCCACATAATCCACTGGATACGTAAGATCCTCCTCCTCATACCCATTGAATAACAAAGCCACTGCACACTCAAGCTTAATTCCCAGGAAAGGAAGGGTTTTAAATTAAAT